>NC_053157.1:240807118-240835182 GCF_016835505.1 Polypterus senegalus | reverse complement strand
AGAATCAAAACTCGGTTTTAAAGACTGTTTACTTCATTGTGTTTTAACCTCAGTTGTAAAGGATTGTTTTAGGGATCCCATGGGATACCCTCGCAAACCGTTTTACACGCTGCATATGGCAACTCACCTCCGTGAGAAACATGCCTTCGTGAACAGTCAAGGTGGCTCGGAGGTACATGAGGCCTCTACGACAGACCAATATAAATGACGCGATTCTTTCTGTGTCGTCACGTCCGAGTTGGTGGGCGTGGCTCTGCGAGTTGTCGTTGTATCCAATGGTCTTGGAGTTGGTGGGCGTGGCTCCTCCCTGCGCGGGCCATAGGTGTCTTACTTGTCGGCAGCTTAGTGAATCCACGCCCCTTCCGGCGTGCTTTCCATGGTTTTCTTGCCATAGTGAATTATATATATAGATAGGCCATCCAATTAAGGTAAATGTCATGTTTTTGTTGTTATAATCTGATGAGGAATATTTTATTTTTTGTTGTTTTATTTTTCAGTTTTCCTCCTGAGGGATTGCCACCTTATTGTGGTCAGGGGGTTTGCGTGCCTCAGTGACCATAAGAGCTACACCAGCAGAAGCTTAGCCTTCAGGTGGGACACCCAAGTTGGACAGGTCTTAGGGTAGAGGCCTGACAAAGTGCAATCAAATTACATGACTAAAACAGTTATCCAGAGCACCCCATCCCTTTCCCCATCCGTTGTCACCATGGTCCCCCTTAACATTTCTGTCTGCCCCCTCATATATGCCTGTCTAGAACCGGCCCAGTTGGTAGATAAGTGATTTGAATTTACTAAGCACTACTGCATGTGCCGTGATTATTGTAAATATTCTTTTTTTTCTCGTTTATATAAATATCTCTGGATTAACTTTGGTGGAGGTATTTATTGGGTTGTTTGTATTGGTGCACTGTTTATTTTTGTATGTACACTTTTCTGTATTTTGAATATTGTTGTTTTTGGTGAATCCTGTATTATACACAGTTTGAAGGAGCAGCTTCCTGACTTGCAGCACTGTGGATGAAGACAGCTTCATAGTGGTTTGTGTATGTGAGGGTTTCACTAGTTTGTGTGCAGTATTCTTTATCATTTGGGACTTTCAGCCAGCACTGTAAATACTGTATATAGTCATCATTATTGGGCTCCATTTAATTACTGTGTTTGAGTGTCCTTTGCGGTTAGGGACTGTGTATCGATATATAAATTCCAGGACATTATTGTTGTTTTCATTAAGTGCGCCTGTAAATAAAACCTCACTTTATTTTACAATAAACCCAACCCTTCTTGTGTCCGTGTCTCCCTGTCTCACACCATCATCCTGGTCACGCTCGGTCCCCATACTAGACACCTAGAGTGTAAGCTGGTGCCCCTAATTCCCACTACACGGGTGTCACAGTGTCCTGTTCCAGATGTTGACAGCAAAGCAGTGAGAGCCTGATGGTCTGTCCTCAGAATGAATGGTCTTCCATACTAATAAATATGCCATCGCTCACGAGCCCAAATGCATGCTAAAGCTTCACGTTCCCCTGCAGAGTATTTGTGTTCAGTCAGGCTCTGAGCTCTCAGTGCTTTTCCAGCCCTTCTTCCATCTGTGACAAAACAGCTCCCAAGGCCAAGGCAGAGGCATCACAAGTGACAATTGGCGTACCCTCTGGGTTCAAATGAGAGAGGACTGGTGCAGTCGTGAGTTGTTGTTTCAAAAGATGGGATGCTTCAGCGCATGCAGAGGTCCAATCCCAGGGTGCATCCTCTTTTATGAGCTCGCGTAGTGGGGTTGTGATCGCTGAGTATTGTGGCAGGAAGTGTAAGTAATAGGATGTCAAACCTAAAAATGAAGCAACTTGAGCAGCTGAAATGGGTTCAGGAAGGCTGCAAACAGCATCCACATTGGACTGCAAGGGTTTAATACCATCAGCTGATAAGTGGAACCCAACAAAATCAATTTCTGATGCTGCAAAGATACACTTCTCATCATTTAAGGTGAGGTTGTGCTTTGTAAGCTGCTGTAACACACGTTGTAGCCAGAGAGTGTTGGTCCGAGCACTACGATGTCATCCAGAGACACACATACTCCTGACATCCCAGCCAAGAGTGATGACATTATTTACTGAAAACAACTGGACGCTGAGCAAAGCCCAAATGGCATACGGGTATAACGGAAAAACCCTAATGTGTGTGACAAGGGCAGTGAGATCCCTACTATCAGGATGAAGTGGTATCTGCAGGTAGCCTTGTCGTAAGTCCAGTTTAGTGAAAACAGTGGAACATGAAATTGAGATGTAATCTCCTCAGCTGTTGGTAGTGGGTATCTGTCTGGGAGCACAGCCTTGTTAACTGCACGAAGGTCAATACAAAGATTCAACCCACCTGACTTTTTACTAGTAATTACTAGATTGTTGGTCCAGGGCGATGCACTAACTGGTTCTATAATCCCTTCATCCAGAAGCTGTTTTGACTGTGCAGTAACATCATCTCTCAGTGCTAGTGGCTGAATGACAGGAGGTGTGGACGGATTAAGTCTGGGCTTGTGCACAAACTCCAGTAGGCATCCTAGGCCATTAAACAGGGCAGGCCATTTCTGCACCCGGAGAAGTGACTTGCACCATCGTAATCGAGAACAGTAAATCCAAGTCTGAGGAAACGCTCAATACCTAGAATATTGGCTCCTTGCTTTGTAACATAAAAGCAAAATTCAGAAAGAGATCTTGTTCCATAAAAAACATGTAACAGTAACATTCAGAGAACATCAATCTTAGTGTGTCCATAACCAGCCAGAGCTACTGATGTCCTCTGCAAAGGTAAGTGAGAATTAAACTGCTTGTATGTAGCATAATGAAGAAGAGACACTTTAGCGCCGTATCCAAAAGCAAAGGTGTGCACACATCCTGTATTTATACTGCACAAGTCTTGAAGGTGGGAGAAAGAGACTGCACTGCATGGACAGATGATGGTGCTGAATGTGAAGGTGAGGGCTACCCAGATGAAGGCACTTGGGACGAACGACAGCATCTTGTAAAATGGTTTAATTTGTTGAATTTTCTACATCGCTGACCTCCTGCTGGACAATTTGAGTCCCTGTGCTGGTGATGGTTAGATGCAGAATTCCCACAATATTGTCCTTAAATACTGGGGTTTCAGGACTGGGGCAGCTGTCTCGGCACAGTTATCACTGAAAGCGGCTGTAACGTCTGCGCTGATAAAGCAGGAGCTGCTGTCTGCTGCGCCACGCTCTGCACTGCTGATTCAACCGGGCACGCAATCTCGATCGCTGTCTCTAGTGTGAGTTCGTCAATGTGGCGGCTGAAGCAGCTTGCCTAACCACTAAGGGTCGGGAGTTCCAGAGCCTGGGTGCACCGACGGAGAAAGCCCTTTCACCACTAGCTTTAAAACCTGCCTTGGGAACGGTTAGGAGCAGCTGATCTGCGGATCTAAGAACACGAGGAGGATTGTGACGATGGAGCAAGACACTCAAATAGGTGGGGGCTAGACCGTTTAATGCCTTATAGGTTAGGAGGAGTATCTTAAAATCGATTCTGAATCTAACCGGCAGCCAGTATAGGGTTTTTAAAATCGGTGTAATGTGTTGGCTTCTGCTGCTTCCAGTTAGAAGCCTTGCAGCTGCATTTTGAGCCAGTTGGAGTCTAGAAAGAGTGGCTTTACTGATTCCATACAGGCAGGAATTAGAGTAGTCGAGCCGGGACTTAACGACATTCATGCAATTACCATTACAAACATCATGTTATCCAACAATCATGAGATTCAAATATCTATCTATCTAACCTTTGCTTTAAAATTTGTAAAAAAGGAAAGCCTGTTCTATCTAAACCGCTTTTAATTGCTTTCCCTAAGCCGCAGTTCGAGTGAAACAGCCTTCACCATCTCACAGTTAGGCACACTGACAGCCGCTGAGCGTTCATGGCTCAGTGTGGAGAGAGAGAGAGAGAAAGAGAGAGAGAGAGAGAGAGAGAGAGAGTATGGAGGAATATTTCGGACAAAATGAAATAAATAAATAAATGCGTAAATAAATAAAAGTACTGTGAAATGTGAGCATAAATAAATAAATGTGTCATGAAATGAGAGCCTTAATAAATAAATATGTCATGAAATGAGAGCATAAATAAATAAATGTGTCACGAAATATGTTTTTCGTTGCTTATTTATTTATTTCATTTTGTCCGTAACATTCCTGCAAACCGTCATGAAATACGGCTTGAAATAAAACTGTCACTTTCACTCGTCAAAGTTGAGAGGGTGGGCTCTAACACCCCCTCTAGTTACTGATTGGTGAATCGATAGCACAAGAATTAATTAGAAAAATGTTTACTACTGCCGATGAAATGGATTCTGCCGAAGATATTACGTATTTCAGAGAGAGAATTGAAGATTTATCGGAAGAAATTACAATGTTGGCGGCTCTTTTAGACTCCGATATAGATGAAACTATTTTTGAAATTATCGAAGAACTGGTGGACCGGACTCGACTGCACTCCAGTTCAGGTGACTCAGTTCGCTGCTCTGGACGTCCATCCTTTGACATTCCAGCTGAGTCAATAGAACACCTTCTGTTATGCGGTTTAAAAGTACGACAGATTGCAGATCTATACGGTGTATCGGAGAAGACGATCACAAGGCGAATGAGCCAGTTTGATATACGGTAAGCTGCACCGGCTCTATTAGTTTAGGTACTTTGACATGGAATGCCCAAAGCAGCGCCAACTAATATTCTGAACTGAACAACTTTACCACTGATCAGAGCTGTACAGTTGTTTGAAAAAGTAGCTGTGAATATGCAACTGACTTTATACTCGTAAAACAAGGGTCAAATACTCAGTTCTAAAAGGGCCGCCAACATTGTAATTTCTTCCGATAAATCTTCAATTCTCTCTCTGAAATACATAATATCTTCGGGAGAATCCATTTCATCGGCAGTAGTAAGCATTTTTCTAATTAATTCTTGTGCTATCGATTCACCAATCAGTAACTAGAGGGTGTGTTAGAGCCCACCCTCTCAACTTTGACGAGTGAAAGTGACATTTTTATTTCAAGCCGTATTTCATGACGGTTTGCAGGAATGTTACGGACAAAATGAAATAAATAAATAAGCAACGAAAAACATATTTCGTGACACATTTATTTATTTATGCTCTCATTTCATGACATATTTATTTATTAAGGCTCTCATTTCATAACACATTTATTTATTTATGCTCACATTTCACAGTACTTTTATTTATTTACGCATTTATTTATTTATTTCATTTTGTCCGAAATATTCCTCCATAAGAGAGAGCAACCACGTTACTGCTGCTTTAATCTGGCACCTGCATGTTTACCCGCTGTGTGCCGCCCTCTTTCGTTGTGAAACCTTTTTTGCTGATATGAGTAATTAGATTTGACAGAAGAACAGGTTCACACATACCGGTCTTTAACATAAGTTCATATCTTCCTGTTGTAAATGTAAAGCGGTCTTAAAATGGGTCAAAGGGTACACATTTGCTAAAACAAATCACTCTCCTTATTATAAAGTCTGCTTTTAAAAAACTGCGCTCTTCTCAGTTTATAAATAAGCGTT
Organism: Polypterus senegalus; assembly: GCF_016835505.1. Classification (NCBI taxonomy): domain Eukaryota; kingdom Metazoa; phylum Chordata; class Cladistia; order Polypteriformes; family Polypteridae; genus Polypterus; species Polypterus senegalus. Next base: position 240,829,613 of record NC_053157.1, on the reverse strand, counting down.
CAGGCCGGTCGATTACACAGCTTGCCGTTAATACTGAAAGATGACTCCGAATCTCATCCAAAGACAAAACGGTGCGTCTTCAAAATCTTATTGGAACAATGTTTTCTATTTATTTCTTTTTTATGGAAAGGACTAAATGATATATAATTATTGTTAATACAGTCTATTCTCTCAAGAGTCATGGCAGTCAAGATCACGGCATATTATTGAATACTATACACATCAAATAAGTATGCATTTAAAAAACTTATTGCTGAATCCTTATATTTAATACTTAGGTCAGTATTTCCAAGTTGATTCTCCGATCTATTACTCGGAAACAGGTGAGTCCATTTTTAAAAAACATATATCTGTTAAAAATGAGAGGGACTCAGGATTTAAAATCCAAAATGACGTTGTTCATAGGTTACGGTTAATTATTATGCTCAATACCATCTCTCTTTGTGTAAGCGCGTGAGAGCACTCGTGTGTGTGTAATATAAGTTGTAGCATTTTATATTAACTTCTATCTACAGTGCATCCGGAAAGTATTCACAGCGCATCACTTTTTCCACATTTTGTTATGTTACAGTCTTATTTCCAAAATGGATTAAATTCATTTTTTTCCTCTGAATTCTACACACAACATCCCATAATGACAACGTGAAGAAAGTTTATTTGAGGTTTTTGCAAATTTATTAAAAAAAAAAAAATTGAGAAAGCACATGTACATAAGTATTTACAGCCTTTGCCATGAAGCTCCAAATTGAGCTCAGGTGCATCCTGTTTTCCCTGATCATCCTTGAGATGTTTCTGCAGCTTTATTGGAGTCCACCTGTGGTCAATTCAGGTGACTGGACATGATTTGGAAAGGCACACACCTGTCTATAGAAGGTCCCACAGTTGACAGTTCATGTCAGAGCACAAACCAAGCATGAAGTCAAAGGAATTGTCTGTAGACTTCGGAGACAGGATTGTCTCGAGGCACAATTCTGGGGAAGGTTGCAGAAAAATTTCTGCTGCTTTGAAGGTTCCAATGAGCACAGTGGCCTCCATCATCCGTAAGTGGAAGAAGTTCGAAACCACCAGGACTCTTCCTACAGCTGGCCAGCCATCTAAACTGAGCAATCGGGGGAGAAGGGCCTTAAGTCAGGGAGGTGACCAAGAACCCGATGGTCACTCTGTCAGAGCTCCAGAGGTCCTCTGTGGAGAGAGGAGAACCTTCCAGAAGGACAACCATCTCTGCAGCAATCCACCAATCAGGCCTGTATGGTAGAGTGGCCAGACGGAAGCCACTCCTTAGTAAAAGGCACATGGCAGCCCGCCTGGAGTTTGCAAACAGGCACCTGAAGGACTCTCAGACCATGAGAAACAAAATTCTTTGGTCTGATGAGACAAAGATTAAACTCTTTGGTGTGAATGGCAGGCGTCACATTTGGGGGAAACCTGGCACCATCCCTACAGTGAAGCATGGTGGTGACAGCATCATGCTGTGGGGATGTTTTTCAGCGGCAGGAACTGGGAGACTAGTCAGGATAATGGGAAAGATGACTGCAGCAATGTACAGAGACATCCTGGATGAAAACTTGCTCCAGAGCCCTCTTGACCTCAGACTGGGGCGACGGTTCATCTTTCAGCAGGACAACGACCCTAAGCACACAGCCAAGATATCAAAGGAGTGGCTTCAGGACAACTCTGTGAATGTCCTTGAGTGGCCCAGCCAGAGCCCAGACTTGAATCTGATTGAACATCTCTGGAGAGATCTTAAAATGGCTGTGCACCGACGCTTCCCATCCAACCTGATGGAGCTTGAGAGGTGCTGCAAAGAGGAATGGGAGAAACTGGCCAAGGATAGGTGTGCCAAGCTTGTGGCATCATATTAAAAAAGACTTGAGGCTGTAATTGCTGCCAAAGGTGCATCGACAAAGCATTGAGCAAAGGCTGTGAATACTTATGTACATTTTTTTTTATTTTTAATGAATTTGCAAAAACCTCAAGTAAACTTTTTTCACGTTGTCATTATGGGGTGTTGTGTGTAGAATTCTGAGGAAAAAAAATAATCCATTTTGGAATAAGGCTGTAATGTAACAAAATGTGGAAAAAGTGATGTGCTGTGAATACTTTTTGGATGCACTCTATCTATCTATCTATCTATCTATCTATCTATCTATCTATCTATCTATCTATCTATCTATCTATCTTCTATTATTGTTACGTTACTAATAATGTATTACTTATTATTTTATGTTTTTTGTAGCAAGTTATTTATGACAGTAAGTCCTTCACCACATTCAGATCACAACAGAGAAAGTGAAAGAGTTAATGTAGACTTTTGCCAATTTATGAATCTCCTTCAGGAATTGTGCAGATCTCTTCATATTGCTGGCTTATTGGCTGGAATTTGAAACCGAGATCCCCAACTTGAACTTACATTAACTCGCCATCTCCTTTTGGGGGGTAGGAGAAGAGTGGAAAAGAAGAATACAATTCCTTAATAAGATGAGTTTAAAAGACTAGGTGCAATTTTTAAGAATATCACACTAACCAGGATTTCTGCGTTCTCCCCGATGCCAGATCCCCATTAGTTTAGCTGTACTTTGGTCTGCTTAGATTTCCAAATTTTGTTATTTTATTTTATTTTTTTTATGTTTATGTTGTTGTGGAGGGTCATATTTCAGAGTTTTTTATGTGCTGATTTCTTTTTTTTTTTCATAGTGGGGCAAAAGAGAGGAGAAGTTGCTGAAAGTCTGATTGACCTCAACGTCATGGTAATTCCCACCGACTTTCCAGAAAGTGAGGACGCTTATTTCGATTCCGGATCGGGGACTCCTTACCAGAACAACAACCTCCAAAATGGCAACAATCGAGACACCACAGCCAAAAACAAGTTTAACGATAACACCAAGAATTTTTATGAGTGTGCGGACTGCGGGAAGAAGTTCCACTGCAATGATTGTGGAAAGTCATTTGCGTGTAGAGCGTATCTGCAGACGCACCAGAAGATTCATGCCGGAGTGAAGCCGTACTGCTGCATTGAGTGCAGCAAAACATTCACACACAAGAGTTACCTTCCATAGAGAAGCCATACTGCTGCACCGATTGCTGAAAAGCAGAGGTGTGACCAGAACATCATGTGTGGGTGGGCATTTGGCTTGTCTGTGGGTGCAAAAAATATCCATCCATCCATCCCCATTTTTGTAGGGGGGTCAAATAATAATAACAACATAGTTTTATATAAGATATAAAAGCAAAAATTGTGGCATAAATCATAACCTATTGTTCAATAAAATTAACAGAGGCAATGGAACTTGTATTATTATTTTTTGTGAACAAATATAGAACTACATCTACAAGGTAAAAATCAATAAAGTCAAATGTATACAACATTTGAGAGCAAGAACAGAAACGTGGCTCATTGTAGTCATTAGGGAGGCTATAGGATGTCAGTCTCCAGTGTTTAACCTGGATATTATCTACAGGACGAGTCTGTGGTTACTCTTGGCAAATTCTGAAATAAATTCATTCATGTCGATTTTCTTTGATGTTTTTGTCTCAGATCTTTTTTTCCATCCCTCACTACTCAAAGACTTTTTTATAATCGATTTTCTTCTACCGGACTGGAGCGATTCTGTAAATAGCGTCGATTGACTGCCGTTCTTGTTTATCGGGTGTGGCATCGCGGCAGGATTTATCCATTAAAGTGCCGTGTTTGTTTGTTGTACCATAATAACGGATTGTTATCTTTACTTATCAATATAATACTCTTTACCGTTTTACTTCCTTGGTTTATAGTCTGATTTTTTTTTTGTCGTTGTTTGCTAATCGATCTTTTGTGTTCCAGTGATCGACAGGTTCGCCGAACGAGTCTGAAGTGTGTTCAGGCTGATGGAGTTGGCAGAAGAGGTTTACCGGAGAGCGTTGTGAATTTGACAGATTTGCATAACAAAAGGAAAAGAAAAACAAAACTGGGAAATGAAGAGCGGAAGGGTCAAGACCAAGAAGTCAAGATATATTTGTCTGAATCCTGACTATTTAATATTCTTCACTTATCTCACAAGTAACTAATTTGTTAATTTCCACTCCGTGTCGTACCCACTTTGCATTTCTGACATCACCCTTTATCTATGACTGGCATTAAGGCTGTGGGTGAGGAATGCAGGAGTAGAAAAGAGCCAGCTGATGATGATGCTGATGATGATGATGATGATGGGCCCAAATATCTGTGAAGGAGGTGGTGAAGAACCATCTACTGATGGAGGTGAAGGTTATGGATGTCGATGAACAAGAGAATGCAGGTCTGGCTGGTGGCGGAGGTTGAAGTGTGCATAACCAGGAAGGAGGCCATAATGGCTGACTGCTATGAGGAGGGTAGAGCAGGTGATGGAGGTGGAGGTGTCAACTTCGGGGACAGGGTTTGTGTGGGGGTCTGTTGATGAGGGGGCTGTCGGCATGGGTGCTGTTGGATGGTGTGGTGCAGGCATTGCCTGGCCTAACTGAGGACTGGTGGATTTAGAAGGCATTGTGACCCCTTCACTTTATTGAGTTTGAGATTTCATTTGTTTCATTTCAATCAACACTCAACTACCCATAATGCCAAAGTGGAAACTTTTCTCAGAAAGGTTTGAACATTTATTAAAAAAACAAACACATTCCTAGAATTATTCGGACCCTGTAGTTGTGGTACTTATGTGGTGCTCAGGTCCCTCCTGTTTGCTTTGATTCTCCTTGAGATGTTTCCAAAACTCGATTGAAGTCCACCTGTGGAAAGCTGAATTCACTGGACATCATGTTGACAGACACACAGGTATCTCTGTCTATAAAGTCTCATAATTCACACTGCATCGCATGACAAAAACTCAGCCATGAAGTTATGGAACTCTCTGTAGACCTCCAGGTTGAAATGGTGGTGGGTTGCTGATCAGAGCAAAGGGATCAAACTATCTGTAAAGCTTGTAGTGTTCCCAGCAGAACAGGGGCTTCAAGAATTCTAAAATGGAAGAACTTTGGAGCCACCACTCAGTCCTTTGAAAGTCTTCCTGGTACGTCTCTACAAGTTTTGCATATCTGGATGTGAGCAGATGAAACCATTCTTCATCTCAAACTCCTTAAGATTTTATTGGAAGCATCTGAAAACTTCCATCTTTGGGGTTTAAGCCCAGGCTACTCAATGACACTCTTGTCCTGAAGCCACTCCATCATTGTCTTGGCTCTTTGCTTCAAGTCATTGAACTGCCAGCCCACTCTGCAGCAGGTCTTCTTCAAGGACCTCTCTGTGTTTGGCTGCAGTCCTCCTTCTCTTCATTCTGTCCCGTCTCCCTGTCCCCCTGGCATGAGGCTGGCATCTTCACGTTTCATCTTAATGATGGTATTAGGCAGGTGATGAGCAGTGCCTGCTCTTGGTCAGTGAGTCTCATCACACCAGAGAATCTCTTCATGTTCTCAGATTGCCTTCCATTAAGCAAGCAAACATGATCACCTGACTAATTGAGTTCTGCTGAGATTGTCATCCTTCTGACAGAGTCTCCTATCTCAGAGGAGGACTTATGGGTTCTCAGTCATCTCCCTAACCCAAGAACCTTCTTGTCCAGTAACTCAACTTGGCTAGACAGCCAATACTAAGAAGAGTTCTGGTGGAACTAAATGACTTCTGTGTCTCCATTTCTGAGGCCACTGTGCTCCTGAGGACACTCATAAGTGTCGGAAATGGTATGATCCCATCGCCCTGATCTCCATCTTACCAGAATGTGATCTTGGTGGAGGTCTACAAAAAGCTCTTTGGACCTCATGCAGTGTTATTTATAGGACATTCTAGACACAGAAACACAACAGACTTTCTAAATGATGGCCACTCAGTTCAGTGGTGGATTCCAGTGAAGTTGTGGACACGACTCAAGCTGACAAGATGGACCAGAGTGCAGTTTAGAGTGACACAAGAAAGGTCTAAATATGACTAGCAGGTAGAGAATTTAGTTTATGATTTTTAATAAATTTGTTTACCTTTCTATTAACACGTCTTCACTTTCTAATGATGAGTTATTAAATGTTGATTCGATGGGCAAAAATGGGAAATTAATCCATGAAAAATTAAATCCAAAACAAAGTGTGCAGAAAGAGTCTGAAGACTTTGTCACTCCAGTGTATTTTGATATATGACACTTAATTTGAGAGGCGGCAAGGTGGCACAGCGCAGCGCTGCTGCATTCCAACAGTCCTCACCTCCACCCTGATTATTACAGACCTTCACATTGTGACAATCGCTCCTCGTTGGTGGTTTAAAAATCAGCCGCTGGTTACGTCCACAAACTCCTGTTCTTCTGCTGCACTATTTGTCAGGTTAGCTCAGTTCATATTTTCTATTTATTATATAGTGCCTTTTGTCACTACAGACATTTGTAGCAATACAATAAATTACATTTTTCATTCCAACAGGTGGTTCATCATTTTACTACTAAAAATATTTGTGATGCTCCATTTGTGCCATCTGTTGGAATGACAAAGACATAGCAGCTGGACAGACACACAGACAGACACGTCCTTTTATTAAAGTGCATGAACTCTGTTGTTGCATATAAATTACACCTCACATCACTCTCTGCATACAGCATTTCTTGAAGTCTGATATAAACAAGACAGTAAATTTTCAATCAAACTGGGAAATTAAAATGATGTTGTAAACTTGAATAAAGCTGATAACATCTCATGATGTGACTCAGAGCTACAGAGTTACTGAGCTCCAGTCTTGCTGTCTTTGCTGCCAGAAGAAGCTCCTCAAGACCCGCTTTTTGATTGAGCAGGTTTCTTTCTTTCTTGCTGTCATTATTGTTTTAGTCACATGCTTATTTATTGTTCTGTCTCACTTTTCTCGTATCGCATGCCCAAGTACCTCTCACTGTGGGACGCGGTCGGGGTCGTGTCTGCACGCACACTCACATAAATAACATGTGTTGATGACAGACATAAACACGTGTGTATAAATATATGTGTGAATATCTAGAGTGTTGATTCTCATAAGGGCGGCATGGTAGCACAGTAGTAGTGTTGCTGCCTCGCAGTTAGGAGACCCGGGTTCGCTTCCCAGGTTCTCCCTGCGTGGAGTTTGCATGTTCTCCCTGTGTCTGTGTGGGTTTACTCTGGGCGCTCTGGTTTCCTCCCACAGTCCAAAGACATGCAGGTTAGGTGGATTGGCGATTCTAATTTGGCCCGTAGTGTGTGCTTGGTGTGTTTGTGTGTGTCCTGTGGTGGGTTGTCACCCTGCCCGGGATTGGTTTCTGCCTTGTGCCCTGTGTTGGCTGGGATTGGCTCCAGGTGACCCTGTGTCCAGGGTGGAGGCTCCGGGCTGCAGAGATACACACTTGGGGTCGATTGAAGCAAGTCTGAATATCAGCTGCTGCCCTTCAAGAGGTGACTGAAGTAGCCGTCTCTTCTTATCGCTAATCCACATCTTAGCAGAACTACAGCAGCTTTGACTCCTCATATAATATCAGCAGTGCGTACAGAATGCAAGCAGCCATCACTTGAATATTATTGTGGGATTAAACTAAAAGTGTTTAAGAAGTGTACCTAATAAAGTTTAATGTCAGGGTTTATTAGCAGCTGATATTGAAAGTGTTGGGTCAGACTGGAGTCACGGGGACCACTCACCTCGTCATAGCAGACTATCATGTGTCACATGGACACACACGGGGACAAACACACACAGCAGGACACCAACACTCAGACTGGGGAGCAACGCTCATCATCCTCAATAATTAGCTTCTCTGTTGTGAATGGAAGAATAAAACATTCACATGACATCACCATATTTGTTGCTGCATTATCCATTCTCTTTAAAATTATATATATATTGTGAACGCAGGCCCCGGCACAGACAGACGGACAACATTTCTGCACCCAACACACTCTTTATTATATACACTATTTTGCTCACGTGCACCCCCAGTGCCTTCTTGCACCGATTTCCCCAAGTCCAGGCCACACAGTCCTGTGCCTCTTTATTCCTGGCCGCCTCCAGTCCTTCCTCAAGCTCAGTCCGCTTCCTCCCGACTTCCACCCCTGACTGGAGGGAGGCGGCCCCTTAAATAAGGCTCCCGGATGAGCCCCAGGTGTTCTCGGCATTCCCTCTTTAGCCACGCCCCAACGTGGCGGAAGTGTCGACTGTCTTCCTGGCAGCTCTGCGGGCGCCACGTAAAGTCTTCCCCCAGGATAATTAGGCACTGGGGCGCCGCCTTCCATGCCCTGTACCCGAGGCCCCCTGCCTAACCAGGATGGACGCCCCCACTCTGTCTGGAGGAGGCACTCGCCCTCCTCTGATCCTCCAGGGCGCCCCGGCCGGGCTCCAGCCCCAGCCGAGGACCGACGGAATAAACCGGCATCGAGCGCGCCTGGCGGTGACCACGGGCCCCTACAGGGCTGGGCTTCGAAGCCCTCCACCCGTGGTCCCCAACAGAACCAGGACGGACACCCCCTCGCGGTCTGGAGGAGGCACAAGCCCTCCTCTCGTCCTCCTGGGCGTCCACAATATATATATATATATATATATATATATATATATATATATATATATATATATATATATATATAACTTTTTGATCTTTATTACAAAACTAGCTGTGCTGCATGTCTAAGATGGGTTGAATTCTAAGTAATCAACGTAGATCTCAGTGTTAATGTTTGCAGTGCACCATCTGTGGGAATGTATTTTGAAATGCATGTAGTAATTAAATGAATTGCAATTATCATTCCAACAGATGGTGCATCACAAATGTTTGTAGTAGTACAGTGCATTAATACAAATGTCTTTTATGTGCCATCTGTTAGAGTGACAAATGCAATGCTTATGTCTCTGTTATATGCCATTCTATTGGCAGAGCTGAAGCACAACAAACCGCCGCAGGTCTAGACCAGCAGTTGTGTGCCAGCAGGGAGGTTTACAGGCTGGTATGGTGCCCACTAATCACACTCACCCTAACACACATTCTGTCATTAAACTGCTGGCCGATATCAGAGGTGACGTCTGGTGCTGCGGCTCTGTAACTCGATGATATTGATTAGCATGGGAGTCATAAAAGCTGTGCTAATGTTTGTGAGGCGCCATCTGTTGGAAAGACTCAAAGTGACTGGACAGATACACAGACACTTGTCCTTTTATTAGATTATTAATGAACAGATTTGACAAAAAACAGTCATTCATTTTTTTTTATTTTATTTTATTTTTTTTTTAGATTTATAAGCAATTCAAATTTTACAAACTGTGAAGCATTAACTGGCCATTTATCTCTGTGAATGTAACACCTAATCATAATTAACTGAAGATTAATCTAAAAATAAGTATTATTTTGCACATTAATAATTATAAAACCAAACTGTCCTTCAAGGTCATGTCAATATTCTGAATATTTTTCAGATCTCACCAAACAATTCACATCCTAACTTCTCGTGTGTTTAATATGCAGAGAGGCCACAAGAGGGAGCAGTTTGGCTCCAGAAGAATCAGCTGATGTCACAGCCCTGAAAGTCACAGGAGTGTCACTAAGGTGCAAGTCACATGACCAGCGTCTGAGTTGACAGCACATGATGAGGGCCACAGGAGCTGACGTGGAGTCGATTATCAGTGACTGGCGATGTGTCCAGTGTGCTCATCGACTTTTAAGTGACATTTTGCCCTATATGTGCCCACCTGCCCACCCTGCTGACTGACATTTCCATTTCATTAATCCTGAGCTCTAAAAGCACCCAAGGTCAGCAGGAGACGACCTCAACCAACACAAACATCAGACGACAGGACAACATGGCTGTCAGCCTGTAGAGTTTGAACGACTGCCAGTGTGCAGCTGTGACGAGGACCTGAGTGACCAGACAGACCAGTGACTTTATGAGGTCACACAGCGGGGACTGAAGCAATGGCCGAGGTGACAGGAGAGAGAAGAGGACAGAAGGGCTTAGGTCAGCAGTGAAGAGCTCATCGGGTGACAACATGTCTGATGAGCGAGTGCTTAAAGAATCAGACGTCAGTCACACATCGAGATAAAGATTTGATCAACGAGGAATACAATCTGTGATCACAGGACGGCCATCAGTGTGTGACGAGTCAAAGATGAGAAAATCAGGAGGGAGGAACAAAACTGACAAACACACAAGTGACACACTCGTCTGACTCACTCTGTCTCAGGTCACTCATCTCACCCTTTATCACCCTGACTCTCTTCTCTATCATCCTCACCCCTCACTCTTTATTCACCTTCTCCTCTTCCTTTTAACCCCTCAGGCTCCATGAAGATGACAGATTTAGAAGTCATAGTCGCCATCTGCTGGTGAGGCCTGTAATACACAGTGGGGGGGCTGTCAGCCTGGGCCTTCATTGGCTTCTTCACACACACACTGATGTCAGGTGACACGCCGCTCCTTGAGGGGTCCTGAGGGAATTGTAAATGAATCCTGCGAATGTGTGTGTCAGTAGAAAGATAAAAGTGTCCCCAAGTGTCACATTTGATTGTCACTTTGAACACCGACAGTGAAGGTGAAGTGAGTCAGCTGACTTGTCGTCTTGAGGTTGGGTGACAGTGGGATCAACAAGGAGGAGGTGCAGTTTAATGTCTAATGTGACACCAAGTGACTCAGTAAAACACCAAACTCCATCAGTATGGCCGACATGTGACTGAGCGGTGAGTCCTCGTCTTTAGATATTCACAGTGAATTCATTCAGAGGTGACAGACCACCAGAGTAACTAATAGAGGGGCAGACAATGTCTGTTCAGAGGCCAGCACTCCTGTCACTTCTGTCACTCTGTACTCCTAAATAGTCACTGGAATGAGGCTCTGGATACTGAGACAGGCATGTGGTCCTGCTGGAGCAGCACTACTGAAAGGCGCTATATAGACTGACTGACAGGTGACATTCACTGACACTCAGAGGACACAGCAGTTGGAGTGTCAGCCTGAAGGACATGAGGCTGTGAATCAGCAGTGACCCCTACTGGTCACACTGGTATTTGTAGGTCTGAGGTGTCACCGCCCCTCACTATGACACTCGCACCTGATTGGCTACTCAGACTCAATAATAATGGAGACCCTGACAGCCGCACTCGCCCCGCATTCTCATCCACAAATTCACTCACAGATGTGCTGCCCCCCCACCTATAGTGGAAAATTAATTTTGACCCCAAACTGTAAACACAAAGACACCTGAGCTTGTGGTGACATCAAGTGACCAGTGGAGGGTACTGGTCAGTGGTCACATGGTGTCAGATGGCTGATTGTCACACTGGAGTTACAACCAACAAGAAACCCTGGATAGAGGGGCTCAGTGAAGGAGGTGTTGAACCTGTGCAGGAGGGTCATTGTGTGTGAGACGCTATAAAATGACAGAGAGCCAGCAGGCCAGTCCAGATACACACCTATTGTGGGGCTGTAGGGGGCGCTGATTTCAGTCTTCTGTTTATTGTGACGCACAGAGTACTGGGAATGAGAACACCGCAAACACCAGGACTTGTCGTTGTTTCCAAGGCAGCACTCCCAGAACCCTCCTTTCCTGCTCAGTACTTTATATGCGACTCCAATCCTCATGACGTCTCCACTACACTCCACCTCCCAGTAACAGCGAGTCCCAGTCAGAGCCTCTCTGCATAGAACTTGGGCATAAATGTCAAATCTGTCAGGATGATCAGGATATTCTGTCTCTGTCCTCTCACGTGTCACCTTCTTGTTCCCTTCAGACAGACGGAGTTTTCTGTGTGCCGTGTTGATGTCCAGTGTGAGGGGACAGAAGTCTGAAAGGAGAGAAAAGAAAACGAGTGAGGAAATCTGGGAGTGTGTAACGGGACTGGGGGCGGAGCATAACACGGACAATTAACAAGAACCAATCAGAAGCTGCGCTGACGAGACACTAATAGTGAAGAGCTCATCTGATTGGACAGAATCTGTTTGGATTAAAAATTAAATCATAAAAAGACAACAACAGACAACAAAGAGAAAGGCAGGCAAGTCAGTCATTTGAAAGTCATCTCAGTCGTCAGAAATTATGATAAACAACATAAGGTCACCATTGAGGTCAGAGTTCTGATGGACTGTCCACACTGACCGCTGGCTTTATTAAATGACATGTTTTATTATCACAGTCCACCTCTTTAATTTAAAATCAATCAACTGTCACACTTCACAACCACATAAATTATTTAAATAAAAGCTGCAATCAGTATTTACTATTTTTAATCTATCTATCTATTATATAGTGCCTTTCCCATCTGTCATTGTCTCTCTCTTTCTTTCTTTCTTTCGCGTGTTTCCTGTCATCTCTTTTTATTATTTGACTGTCATTCTTATCCAAGGTGACTCCCATCATCTGATATTCCATTGTTTCCTTTTCTTTTCTTTGTCCAATCAGAGCCCAGGCAGGTGAAGTGACTTGTTGAGGTCACACAGTGGTGTCAGTAGTGGGATTTAAACCCACAATCTCAGTATTTGAACTTCAAAGTCTTCACCACCACACCACACTGCATTTTCTCCTCCATTTAAACTCTCCTTCTTTTCAATCTGAGGTCAGCTTTACTCTGGTGGTCTCATCAGGTAGGTGGGCTACAGTCCTGTGGACCCTCAAACATCTTGAGAATATTAGCAGCTGTGCTCACTGGACCATGAAGCTCTGTGGAGGAGGTCTTGTAGTCTTCACCTTGGGTTCAACAGACAGCTTTGGTGATTCACTGCCTGAGTCTCTCTATCCCATAATGCACCAGTCACAGGACCCCCGTCACTCTCAGCCCCTCAGTCACACGACACTCAGACTTTCATATTCTAAGCCTGTCCTGCTCTATTAAAACTTCAATGATTTTTATTGTGATGATCCATTCAGTCAAAGCACAAACTCACATTTTAAAAAGTCGTCTGTGCTCTGAGGTTCAGGAGGCTGGAGGGCGAAAACTGGAGCTTCATGATCTGAAAATAAAAAGAAAAGAGAAGAAGAATGGAAAGTACTTTGATAGATTTGTATACGTAAGTGTATGTGTGGTATCTAAACAGAAATAAATGAATACAATAAGTGCACAAATACAAATGAAATACATATATGCACATAACTAATTAAATGTCAAAGTTACACAGTATTCAGGAAGAGCAAAGTTAAACATCACTCATCTTTACGTATTGTTTAATCAAACCAGCCCAAGACTAAGTAGGAATATTTCGGACAAAATTGAATAAATAAATAAATAAATAAATAAATAAATGCGCAAATAAATAAAAGTACTGTGAAATGTGAGCATAAATAAATAAATGTGTCATGAAATATGTTTTTTGTTGCTTATTTATTTAATTTTTTCTGTAACATTAAACCATCATGAAATACGACTTGAAATAAAACTGTCACTTTCACTCGTCAAAGTTGAGAGGGTGGGCTCTAACACCCCCTCTAGTTACTGATTGGTGAATCGATAGCACAAAAATTAATTAGAAAACTGTTTACTACTGTCGATGAAATGGATTCTGCCAAAGATATTACGTATTTCAGAGAGAGAACTGAAGATTTATCGGAAGAAATTACAATGTTGGCGGCCCTTTTAGACTCCGATATAGATGAAACTATTTTTGAAAAAATCGAAGAACTGGTGGACCGGACTCGACTGCACTCCAGTTCAGGTGACGCAGTTCGCTGCTCTGGACTTCCATCCTTTGACATTCCAGCTGAGTCAATAGAACACCTTCTGTTATGCGGTTTAAAAGTACGACAGATTGCAGATCTATATGGTGTATCGGAGAAGACGATCACAAGGCGAATGAGCCAGTTTGATATACTGTAAGCTGCACCGGCTCTATTAGTTTAGGTACTTTGACATGGAATGCCCAAAGCAGCGCCAACTAATATTTTGATCTGAGTATCTGACCCTTGTTTTACGAGTATAAAGTCAGGTGCAGATTCGCAGCTACTTTTTCAAACAACTTTACAACTCTGATCAGTGGCAAACATTGTAACAACATTTCATTTTTTTCCGATAAATCTTCACTTCTCTCTCTGAAATACGCAATATCTTCAGCCGAATCCATTTCATCACCAATCAATAACTAGAGGGGGTGTTAGAGCCCACCCTCTCAACTTTGACGAGTGAAAGTGACCGTTTTATTTCAACTCGTATTTCATGATGGTTTAATGTTACAGAAAAAATGAAATAAATAAGCAACAAAAAACATATTTCGTGACACATTTATTTATCTATACCTCTCATTTCATGACACATTTATTTATTTATGCTCACATTTCACAGTACTTTTATTTATTTGCGCATTTATTTATTTATTTATTCAATTTTGTCCGAAATATTCCTCCATGCAAGACGGCATTCGTTTACAAAAAAAATTACGTTTAATACTGCAGGAATCAACACCTTTTAACGTCCTGGAATGAAGTAAAATACAGCGCATCTCTCCCCTACGGTCAACAGTGCACAGACTTATCAATATGTTCATTCGCAAACAGCAAACATACCATAATATCGCTTTTCTATACTTGCACTGACTGTCAACATAAGTTGCACTTTTAACTAAGATGTTAAGTTACAGTAAACGCTGCATAAATGAAAAAGACTTACTTTATCAGTAACGCACAACACACAATTACAAAAGGTAACAGCAAACTGTAACTTGAAAAACGCAGACAAGCAGGAAGAGACTGTGAGCGCGTTACAATTCAGGAACAAAACGCTGTGCATGCGCAGTAGTCTTGTGGGGCGTGTCTTCAGGTTCAGCATAAAGCTGGGAATTTTGTGCAGTGCCTTCTGTGCTCATCAGTCTACACTCAGTAACCATAAAGACAAAGTGAACGCAAGTCTTCAGAAAGGTCTGCACATTTATTACAAATCAAAACTGAAACGTCTCCTTCATAGAAGTATTCAGACACTTCATTCAGGTTTTTGTGGAAGCCCCTTTGGTGGTCTTGATGACTAAGTGTCACTTCAAGCTTTACACTCCTGGATTTGGCAAGTTCATCCCATTCTTCCTTTCAGATCCTCTCAAACTCAGTCAGATTTAAAGGTAAGCGTCTGTGAACTGCCATCTTCAGGTCTCTCCTGTTCTGTGTGGTCTCAGTCTGGTCAGTCAAGTACCCTCAGACATGTCACAAAGCCACTCCAGAGTTGTCTTGGCTGTAGTCTTCAGGTCATTGATCCATCGCCCAGTCTGAGGTCACAGGTTTTCTTTAAGGTCCTCTCTGTATTTGACTGCACTTCTCCTCCCCTCAGTTCTGACCTGTCACTCTGTCCCCATAGCCTGATGCTGTCACCACCATCGTCACTGTAGAGATGGCATTAAGCAGGTGCTGAGCAGTGCCTGGTCCTCACCAGACATCCTGCTTGTTCTTCTGTCTAAAGAGTTCAATGTTTGTCTCATCAGATCTTTGAATCTTTCCCTTGATGCTCTCAGGCTGTCATTTGTCTTTTACTTGAGAGTATCTTCTCCCTGGCCGCTCCACCATAAACGCTTGATTTGTGGTGCGCTGCTGAGATGGCCGTCCTTCCTACAGTTTCTCTCATCTCAGCAAATGGCTTCTGAAGTTCTGTTGTGGTGACCATTAGGTTCTTGGTCACCTCCCTGGCCAAGGCCATTCCTTCCCAGTTACTCAGACTGGCCATCTCTAGAAAGTGTCCTGGTGTTTCCAAATATTTTCCATTCCCCAATTCTTGAGGCCGCTGTGCTCCTGGTAACACTCAAAGCTTTACAAATGGCTTTATATAAAATTTGATCACAGAGGTCTACAGAAGGTCCCTTGAACTCCATGTCTTGGTGTTCGTGCTGACATACAATGTCATAAATATTCTGTATTTTATACATATTGACAAGCAGGAACAGTTCTTCACATCTTCAGAGGTCCATCTAGTTAAGAAATCCCACCCTGAGTCGAGAGAGTGCTGCTCCTGCTAATGTCATCACTTCAGTGAGTTCACAGGCCACAAGATGAGTGACGTCACTTCCACAGCCCGCTAATTAAGCTCCGCCTCTTCAGTGACACCACTATAAAATGTCACCAGAAGTGGGTGTTCATTACAGATCTGTGACGGAGGAAGACGGAGCTCCGACTCACAAGTGACTTTAACTTGACAGCCTTTTATTGCAGTAGACGTCATCATTGTGCTCCGTCATTATGCTTTTTATTTCATCTTCATCATTAAACGGGGTATTTCAGGGTGGTACCCCAACACTTTGTGCCCACTCTCTCTGCTTATTTTCACAATACACACATACAGTATATGTGTAATGTGGTGGACGGCTGTGATGGATTCTGTGCCCTTGGCTGCTTGACCTTAGTTTGTGTTTAAACAAATCGCTATCTTTATATGTAAATGTACGTAATTCATAATTTATAAAGTGTGTTTTACTCTGAGGCTGCACTCACTGAAATGTTCAGGTGGTCCTCAAGTACTCAGAGTTCTGACGCAGTCCTCCAATTTGCTTATCTTCACCACCAAAATAAATCAAAGAAAATGCTTTTGGTGTGTAAACTCCTTTTAAATGTCGGTGGGAGACACGACATCTGAGCAAACAACAGCAGGAATATAAAACACGAGAGCTCAGGGGGAGCACAGCTGAAAATGGATGAACGAGAACTTTTAACGTGGACTCCATCCAGCAGAATGTAATGGACTGTGAAGACAGCAGGAGCAGATTGAGATGTTCTGATGTTATAAAGCACTGACGCTGAGCTCAATTTGAGTCCATTAACGTCTTCTCTGTTCTCAGATAAACAATTCATTTGTGCTCTGAGCCGGCTTAGCCATTTAAAACACATTTCTGTTCATTAATCTTAAGTTGAGCAAAGCAAAGGAAATAAAATGAAATCCCAAAGTTAAGTGAAAAAATGACTTTTTAAGAGAATATGTGGAAAACGTATAAGGAGTGTAACATTTCAAATTAAAATTTTTAAACATCTGATTAAACACAGCTGATTATTTAGAGAGTTTGTTATCACTCAGCTAATCAAAGTGAAAGGCGCTATATAGTAAAAAATAATAAACAGCAAAGGATGGCAGATAAATGTTAAAGAGCACGCCTTCTTCAGTGTCCTCTTATTGTCACTCTGGTCCTCCTAATGGACTTCAATAACAAAAACAATGTCACCAGACGCTGTACCTGGTGGAGTCCTTGTCATGATGTCACCCTGGCTGATCTTCTCCAGACTCTTTATCAGACCTGACAGCTCCTTTCTCAGGTCCTCAGATGAGAACTCAGCGGTGACAGTGAAGCTCAGCGAGTCTCCATCAGCAGGAAGGACACAGCGAGAGGAGAAAGTCTGCATCAGGAGAGAAGAGGGGACGAGATTTCAGAAAGGAGACATTAAAAAGCAAGTAATGCTGATAAGAGGGGGCTCTTCTGAATTAAGGATCAGTATGGTGGGCAGTCAGCGTGGGTTTAGATGATGAGAGCGCCTGTCATTGACTTGTTGGTTATTTAGGAGAGAATATTTGGTGGAGTGTAGTGGAGCATCAGAGATAATCGACCTTAACTATCAATGAGCTTTTCACACAGGACTCCATGAGAGGACAGTGAAGATAAAGGGACTGAGGGATCAGGTGGGTCCAGAATTGACTTGACACACAAAACAAGGCGTTCAGCTTTTTATGGTTCTGAGACAAACTTAATTAAATTAAATTAAATATAAAGACTAACACATGTAGGGAGAAAGCTCTTTAATATGATTATACAATTGAAGGTCTGCAGCTCATAAGTGTGACTTATGAGGAAATACTAGGAGCCTTTGATTTTTTCATCACCATCATTATCATCAACCACACAAAATAGAGAAAGCTATGGCAAGCTGAGTTATGTAGCGACCACCATGTGCGGACTGTAAATCAAGAACTGAATCTCCATAATGTCTGTGAAACACAGTCGACATCAGGACTATTGTGTGGAGTGTGAAAGAGAAACACACGAGAAAGATCAGAGATGAGAGAGCCTGGACTGTGGGGTCTGAGCTGTGAGGAAATGCTGAAGGATTTGAATCTCATTTGTTAAAGGATGGAGACATCAGGAGGTGGCCTGGCTGAAGAGTTGGCACCATCCTTTATTAGATGTCATCTTTTACACTTCATAAAAAAAATTTCTTTTTCAAACAGACAGCTGTAGATTCATCGATTTGTCATGTAGTTGAAATTACCAACTTTGAGATATTTCTAAAAAGAATATTTAAAATGTTAAGGTAAATATGAAAAGACGATCTGTGTTGGGCTGAATGGCATGTTCTCGTCACGTTGTACAAACTCCTCAGATCTTATAAATTTCTCTCTAAATTTTCTCCGGTCCCACACACCCCAGTCTGATCAGAGTCCCTGTGAAGTGTCACTCTCACCTGCAAGTAGTGGAGATGGTCCTTGGTCTTTGAAAGCTCCTTCAGCTCTGCTTCTCTCCTCTTCAGCTCCTCAATCTCCTTCTCCATTTGCTCCATGACTCCTTCAGCCTTCTCCATTTCTCTCTTTTCTTGTTCTTTGATCCTCTCAGTCAGTTTTCTGTGGGCTTCCTCAATGCACCGTATCAGAGCAGTGAAGCTCTTCTCATTTTCTTCCACCTCTCTTACCACAGACATCTGAATAAATAGGATAAAGATTTAGAATTGAGTCACCTGATAAGAATAACCAGTCATGAGGCACATTTGTTGTGATTTTAATGTTGTTAAGGACAGTTTGAATTGGCTGGAGTGACTGGTGGTACTTTATCTGCAGAAGGAAGGTCAGTTGCAGACTGACTCCAAAACAATATTTTCCCTCCATTATGTCGAGTAACATCATCACTCTGCTGATGCTACTGTTAAGGAAACTGCAGGACTTTATGAGATACACAGTCATGAAAGGTTTCCTTGTGAAAGATCTTGAGAGCCATTGGCAGGAGCTGCTGGGGACACCTCTACTGTCTTGTGAGGACTCCATTTGACCTGATAGTTTGTGTAACAGTCTGCCTTTAAAAATGGCATTTCCTGCTCAGCCTGAAGTTTAGGTGTGGAGTAGGACAACACACACCAGGAATAAAGTAGAAGAAGAAGAAGAAAAAGAAGAAGAAGAATTTGTAAAGAGGAGTTAACTTGTGTGTTAGATGGTAATTGTGTTAAAATAAAACAATTTCTAATTTCGGGTGTCAGACATCACCGTGTCAGACCTATGAGATGGAGATATCAAACAAGAGGGTCTAGGGGTTGGTTAGGGGGAATTCAGTTGTCCTTTAATTTCATGAACTCTTTGCATATTTACCTTCTTCCATCTCTTTTTCATTGTAAAGCTCAGAGTTGTGAGTCTTTATTTCCATATCTGATGTATATCTAATTAATTTATGAACTTTGCATTATTACAAATGAATTTGTTATTTTAAGTATGACTCATACTTATATGATGACACCTTGCTGTGTGTTACTATGTGAGAAGTAAATGTGAGGTAAAAGGTGCCTGCTGTTCAGGATCATCAACCCCAAAGCTGGAGGTGTTCTGTTGTTTTCAGAACTTTGCACATCTGGACAGTGACTCACATAAATCTGCGACAGAAGGTGAGGATGAGAAAACCTAAAAGGTCCAGCAACTAGAATGAGGAAGAAATGATAATATGAGATTTATTATTAGGGAATTTAGATGAAGCTTTACTCCAGATACAGAGAGTCTCATATGGTGTTTTGCCTTTTGATGCACATGTGGAAAGCCTCCCTGGTAGGGTGGATAGGCTCCTGGCTGGAGTAGGGAAAGAAGGATCCAGATGTCATTGTCACATGTGTCCAGTTCTAAGTGAACAATTATAAGAGGATGGACCAGACCACCAGTACTGCAGAACAATTTAAATACATTGGTAAAAAGCTGAGGAGCATTAGTGACAAAGTGATCAGAAGTTCAGCATATGCCACACATAAATGATTGATTGGTAGATAGATAGATAGATAGATAGATAGATAGATAGATAGATAGATAGATAGATAGATAGATAGATAGATAGATAGATAGATAGATAGATAGATAGATAATGTCCCTCAAACAGTCTTTATATAATTAAACATTTATTCATCATAAAGTTGTATTCCAAATACACAAACACTCTTTTGAGCCATACAAACTGATCCAAAATAAAGTTTCCAAACAAAATCCAAAGACGGTTGTTGAAAAACAAAGCACAGGCTAAACAATCCAGAAAATCACAAAAGCATAAGGCACAGCTGAAACAATAAAGTAAGTTAACAAACTCGCAGAGCACATTCACAAAGAAACTGTGGGAGACACTCGGGTTTAATAGCGCGGAAGGGAATCTCCAAGTGGTGATTGACAAATGGTCCACCTCTTGGTGAGCCACACACTAACCACATGGAACATAACAAAGGCAGCTCATACAAAAAATTAAATACAAAGAATAAAACACATACTCAACAAAATCAACATTAACATTAATAAATAAACAAAAAAGACACGAAACAGGACTTTGAACAACATCTAGTGGAAGGAAACCTGGATGAAAAATGTCACGATCAGCTTTGATGCAGAGAGGGGATTTCATTGCATCACTATTAGGCAGGAATTCCAGGAGGAAACAACAAAAGCAGACGAGCGTAGAAACATAAACCGAAGTGAAGGTCAGTCTGTGAGGTTGACTCTCCTTCACTTGTACTTCTTCAGTTATCACCTCTGTGTCAGGATTGGACGACACAGTGTTGAGTGACAGATTGTGCCCCACCTACTTTCTTTAAACTAAAGACTCACTCCACTGGTCTAGACCGGCTGTGTTTAGTACTTTACTACACTCAATGCTGTTAGTATGTTTAATGTGAGTCTGTGTTAAATAAATTAGCTTGGATAAGTTTGGTCTGTCTTGGTACAGAAATGTGTGTGAAGAGTTCTGACTCTGCTGGATGAGAACTTTCACATTAATGAATCCTGGCAGAACTGGGCATCAGAGAGTGTGCTACCATAGACAGGGTTAGAGCTACAATAGTGATCACAATGGAAGCCAATTTGGGGTTTCAGTCAATTAGCCAAACTGAAATGCGAGGATGTGGTGGAAGATCTGGAATAACTGTTACAAACCCGCTGAGATACTGGAAGAAGATGTAAACTCCACACGGAAAGTGAATGGAGGAAAGTGAATCTGAGATTCAGCAGGTGCCACCACTGGACAACCTTACTGCCCTTTGTGATAAAATATTAAAGCTGAAGTAAAACATTTGGAGGTGTACATTATGTAAACTCTGCACTCAGTCAAAGAGTGGAGATCTTTAAGCTCTGGAGTCAAATTAAAACTGAAAAATATCACAATGAACAAGAGAAGGCCATTACAACAGAATAAATCAAGAATATCCCATCTCTCACAAAGAGGTTAATTTACAGGAAAAACAGGCTCTCAAATCAGAATTTAACTCTAAATAACAAAAGAACCTGAACAACTCATCTTTAAATAACAACATCATTACAGTGAACATGGAGAGAGGGCTAATAAGATCTTAGCTCAGCAATCAACAAGCAGGAAGTTTGCAATGCAATAACAGAAATTACCAGCGCAACTGCAGATAAAGTAATGAAACCCAAAATATATAACTCACGCATTTAGCAAGTACTCTAAGTCTTCATATTCCACTCAGAGACACAGTCTGAGGAGTTCTTTGATGTAAAACAAAGACAACAGCTGAACACTATTAGTGAAGAGGAACTGGACAAACCTCTGACACTCTCAAAGTTACTGGATGCTGTAGACTCACTGCAATGTGGTAAAACAACAGGCCCTGATGGCAACCAGCGGAATTTTATAAAGACATTTTCAACTAAGTTAGCTCCACCATTATTAGCAAAGTTTACAGAAGCTACAGAGAACAAAAATCTACCCAAATGACCTACCCAATTTTCCACACCTCCCACCAATTTCTTTTCCAGAAGAATTCCTGATCAGTCCTTAGGAGTCAGACAGCATCTCAGCAACATATAAAAACATTTCAAAGAATCTCCCCTTTAAGGGTCCTAGGATACGGCGGGAAAAGGATCTTTTAATGAATATCTCAGAAAAGGAGTGGAAGTCAGTCATGCATAGAATACACTCCAGCTCCATATGTGCAAATATTCAACCATCTGACTTCGACTCTTTCATCGATCACATTTATCTCATTTAAAATTGGGAAGAATCGAACCTGCGAGTGTGGGAATCGATATCCAGCCTAACTAGGCCACATGCTTTGGGAGGACAAAGTAACATCATTTAGGGCCAAAATATTTGAATGTTTTATCAGACAGCCGTGGGGTCACAATCACTCCTAACTCACTAACAGCTGTGGTTGTTGAGCTACCAGAGGGGCCTAAAGTGGAGGAGGACACATTGACTGTAACTGCCTTGACCACATTGTGAGCTCATGGACTTGTGCTACTGAACTTGAAGACCCCCAGCCCACCTGTGATAAGTCACTGGGTCACTGATGATAGACATTTAAAAAAAAAACAAATTCTCACTTAGAAGATCTGTTCAAAATCTTTTTAGAATATGGCAAGATCTACTTAATAAAACTTTAAAATAAGCAACCAAAGCAGGGGAAAAG
>NC_053157.1:240784653-240806618 GCF_016835505.1 Polypterus senegalus | reverse complement strand
ATATTAGCAGCTGATTTGGAAAGTGCGAGGTCAGACTGGAGCCACAAGGACCACTCACCTCGTCACAGCAGACTATCATGTGTCACATGGACACATTCGGGGACAAACACACACAGCAGGACACCAACACTCAGACTGGGGAGCAACAGTCATCTGCCTCAATAATTAACTTCTCTGTTGTGAATGGAAGAATAAAACATTCATATGACATCACCATATTTGTTGCTGCATTCTCCATTCTCTTTAAAATTATATATATATTGTGAATGCAGGCCCCGGCACAGACAGACGGACAACATTTCTGCACCCAACACACTCTTTATTATATACACTATTTTGCTCACGTGCACCCCCAGTGCCTTCTTGCACCGATTTCCCCAAAGTCCAGGCCACACAGTCCTGTGCCTCTTTATTCCTGGCCGCCTCCAGTCCTTCCTCAAGCTCAGTCCGCTTCCTCCCGACTTCCACCCCTGACTGGAGGGAGGCGGCCCCTTAAATAAGGCTCCCGGATGAGCCCCAGGTGTTCTCGGCATTCCCTCTTTAGCCACGCCCCAACGTGGCGGAAGTGTCGGCTGTCTTCCTGGCAGCTCTGCGGGCGCCACGTAAAGTCTTCCCCCAGGATAATTAGGCACTGGGGCGCCGCCTTCCATGCCCTGTACCCGAGGCCCCCTGCCTAACCAGGACGGACGCCCCCACTCTGTCTGGAGGAGGCACTCGCCCTCCTCTGATCCTCCAGGGCGTCCCGGCCGGGCTCCAGCCCCAGTCGAGGACCGTACGGAATAAACCGGCATCGGAGTGCCGCCTGGCGGTGACCACGGGCCCCTACAGGGCTGGACTTCCAAGCCCTCCACCCGTGGTCCCCAACAGAACCAGGACGGACACCCCCTCGCGGTCTGGAGGAGGCACAAGCCCTCCTCTCGTCCTCCTGGGCGTCCCGGCCGGGGACCACAGTATATATATATATATATATATATATATATATATATATATATATATATATATATATATATATTGTAAGATATGGCCGGCCATGTACCCCGGCCAATACCCCCAAGCCGCCAGGTGGAGCCCTCCTTGCAGCATGGAGGTCCCCAGAAGACCAGCAGGGAATTATGGACCATGTAGTTTTTATGCACCGCCCTGCTGGATGCCATGGGGGCCACGAGAGGGAGCTGCAGGGAGGACCGAAGAGTTCTTCATGCCCTATGACCCGGAAGTTCGTCATAGGAAGAGCGACGGGCTTCCGGGGTGAGAAAAAACATTATTTACCCTGACCCGGAAGGAATAAGGACTTGTGGACTGTTGGGAAGGAACACCTCCAGGTCAGGGAATATAAAAGGACTGTGGGAGCTCCCAGACGATGAGCTGAGTTGGGAGGCAGGGTGGCTAAGCGTCTGGGAGTGGAGGATTGTTCATTGTTATGTTCATTGTTATTGGAGAATTGTGGAGAGGAGCGTGCTTTGTGCACAATTATTATTATAATAAATAATTATTGGACTTTTATCTGGTGTCTGACGTGGTGTCTGAGGGTACAAGGGTGCGAGCAAGCATCTTATTCTGTTACAATTGGCGTAGCCGGCAGGATTCTCTGGCCGTCAGTTTGGCAGAGGACCTGTATTTAAAAAATTTTATTGTGGACAGAATACCCCGGGAAGACAGCGTCACGACACACATAGGAAAAATCGCCAGAAACCTCACCTTTATCAAGTCCGTCATGGGAAGAAGAAGACAAAGCAGGCGCCAGCAACAGCGGAGGTCTAGCGCTCGACATTGCTTACGCTCAAGGCGAGCCATGGAGCAGCTACGAGTTTGGGAGAGATTTCGGAGGAAGACGTCTCCGGCGAGGTATGTGCTGGGAATGTACTTTACAATCTTTTTAATTTAACACATGATGTCCCATGTACATACCTCCCAGATGTCCATCCGAAGGCTCTGCGGGAGGCAGAAGACAAACCAGCGATGGCGCGCTCGTTCAGGCAAGCGAGCAACCCGAAGGACTTCCGCATTACGGGTGCGGCAAGGGACACGTGACCTACCACGAAGGATTCCAGGAAGGTGACGTTCCATGTTCAGCTGTTTGTGGCTTCACCCAAGAAAAGACGGACTTGGTTTTTCCGAAGGGGAAAAGGGAGATGAGCGAAGCACCGCTCTCCCTACAAAAAAGTAAGGAGGTCCGGGAAATGACTGATCGGTCTGTCGACAAATTGATGCAGACTGATTGCAGTCAGCCAAAAGCGGCACCGCGGTCCTCCAAAAAGAACTCCAAATCCCAGGCTCTCTTGCGGGACCTGTCGAAGCACGTGCCAGGAGCGGCCGTGTTTATTGGCTCCCAGCCGGAGGGTAAGGCTAATGATGGCTTGGCGTGCCTCGGTTGCATTGAATAAATTTTGGACGTGCACGAGCTGGAGAAGTTGCTTCAGCCCGTGCACAGTTTTTTACAGGTGGTGCAAACAATCCAGACGATCGTTGCAGACTTGAGAGGAGCGGCTGAAAAGCCTATGAACAAATTAAATGAGTACCTGCGGCGATTGTCTCGGGAGCCACCTGTCTTAATTGATTTAGCGGTACAGGTAGGTAAAGCCGGTACCGTATATAATGAAATAGGGACGCAGAGTGACATGGGCCCGCGTTTAATCCATAGCGGGTGCCAAATGGATGCGTGCCCTACAAGAGAGGCCGGTATGATAACCGAGTGGCCAGCGGAA
Source organism: Polypterus senegalus (assembly GCF_016835505.1). Lineage (NCBI taxonomy): Eukaryota > Metazoa > Chordata > Cladistia > Polypteriformes > Polypteridae > Polypterus > Polypterus senegalus. The sequence continues at coordinate 240,803,913 of NC_053157.1, read as the reverse complement.
GGGCTAATCGATCCGGGGCAGCTACACAGTGCTGACTCCCGGAGCGAGACAGCCCTAAAGACGCCGCCACCGGTAACTTATAAAGTAAAAGGGGTGCAGACAGTAAAGGGTCTCTCTTCATCTAGTAGAGACTCAGACTGTGGACAAGCCCCAGATCAAGCAGGAGATCCCGAAAATAAAACGGGGTCTCCTGACAAAAGAGAGAAAGCACCATTAGAGGCGGCAGGGGTTTCACTCCCAGCAAAACAAGGCGGACCTAACATTTCCTAATTGTTTTCAGTCCCACAGGGGGAGAATACCAGGAGGACGGAGGCAGTGCTACGGGTGCCGAAGGTTGGGCCACATTTGGCGATACTGTCCTTGGAGAGAGGGGGACAAGATATCAAACTGAATAATATTCCCCCTAGGTTCTCCAAGGACCAAGATATTCAGATTAATCAAGGCTCAACCGGAATGTCCTCTTGGAGGAAGACTTCCCTCTCGGGGCAGGCCGCTCCGAATCTTTATAATTCGTCGCTGGGGAATACTGTAAGATATGGCGGCCATGTACCCGGCCAATACCCCAAGCTGCCAGGTGGAGCCCTCCTTGCAGCATGGAGGTCCCCAGAAGACCAGCAGGGAATTATGGACCATGTAGTTTTTATGCACCGCCCTGCTGGATGCCATGGGGGCCACGAGAGGGAGCTGCAGGGAGGACCGAAGAGTTCTTCATGCCCTATGACCCGGAAGTTCGTCATAGGAAGAGCGACGGGCTTCCGGGGTGAGAAAAAACATTATTTACCCTGACCCGGAAGGAAAAAGGACTTGTGGACTGTTGGGAAGGAACACCTCCGGGTCAGGGAATATAAAAGGACTGTGGGAGCTCCCAGACGATGAGCTGAGTTGGGAGGCAGGGTGGCTAAGCGTCTGGGAGTGGAGGATTGTTCATTGTTATGTTCATTGTTATTGGAGAATTGTGGAGAGGAGCGTGCTTTGTGCACAATTATTATTATAATAAATAATTATTGGACTTTTATCTGGTGTCTGACGTGGTGTCTGAGGGTACAAGGGTGCGAGCAAGCATCTTATTCTGTTACAATATATATATATAACTTTTTGATCTTTATTACAAAACTAGCTGTGCTACATGTCTTAGATGGGTTGAATTCTAAGTAATCAATGTAGATCTCAGTGTTAATGTTTGCAGTGCACCATCTGTGGGAATGTATTTTGAAATGCATGTAGTAATTAAATGAATTGCAATTATCATTCCAACAGATGGTGCATCACAAATGTTTGTAGTAGTACAGTGCATTAATACAAATGTCTTTTATGTGCCATCTGTTAGAGTGACAAATGCAATGCTTATGTCTCCGTTATATGCCATTCTATTGGCAGAGCTGAAGCACAACAAACCGCCGCAGGTCTAGACCAGCAGTTGTGTGCCAGCTGGGAGGTTTACAGGCTGGTATGGTGCCCACTAATCACACTCACCCTAACACACATTCTGTCATTAAACTGCTGGCCGATATCAGAGGTGACGTCTGGTGCTGCGGCTCTGTAACTCGATGATATTGATTAGCATGGGAGTCATAAAAGCTGTGCTAATTTTTGTGAGGCGCCATCTGTTGGAAAGACTCAAAGTGACTGGACAGATACACAGACACTTGTCCTTTTATTAGATTATTAATGAACAGATTTGACAAATAACAGTCATTCATTTTTTTTTATTTTATTTTATTTTTTTTTAGATTTATAAGCAATTCAAATTTTACAAACTGTGAAGCATTAACAGGCCATTTATCTCTGTGAATGTAACACCTAATCATAATTAACTAAAGATTAATCTAAAATAAGTATTCTTTTACACATTAATTATTATAAAACCAAACTGTCCTTCAAGGTCATGTCAATATTCTGAATATTTTTTGATCTCACCAAACTCTTCACATCCTAACTTCTGTGTGTTTAATATGCAGAGAGGCCACAAGAGGGAGCAGTTTGGCTCCAGAAGAATCAGCTGATGTCACAGGTCTGAAAGTCACTATAATGTCACTAAGGTGCAAGTCACATGACCAGCGTCTGAGTTGACAGCACATGATGAGGGCCACAGGAGCTGACGTGGAGTCGATTATCAGTGACTGGCGATGTGTCCAGTGTGCTCATCGACTTTTAAGTGACATTTTGCCCTATATGTGCCCACCTGCCCACCCTGCTGACTGACATTTCCATTTCATTAATCCTGAGCTCTAAAAGCCCCCAAGGTCAGCAGGAGACGACCTCAACCAACACAAACATCAGACGACAGGACAACATGGCTGTCAGCCTGTAGAGTTTGAACGACTGCCAGTGTGCAGCTGTGACAAGGACCTGAGTGACCAGATAGACCAGTGACTTTATGAGGTCACACAGCGGGGACTGAAGCAATGGCCGAGGTGACAGGAGAGAGAAGAGGACAGAAGGGCTTAGGTCAGCAGTGAAGAGCTCATCGGGGGACAACCTGTTTGATGAGCGAGTGATTAAAGAATCAGACGTCAGTCACACATCGAGATACGGATTTGATCAACGAGGAATACAATCTGTGATCACAGGACGGCCATCAGCGTGTGACGAGTCAAAGAGGAGAAAATCAGGTGGAGGAACAAAACTGACAAACACACAAGTGACACACTCGTCTGACTCACTCTGTCTCAGGGCACTCATCTCACCCTTTATCACCCTGACTCTCTTCTCTATCATCCTCACCCCTCATTCTTTATTCACCTTCTCCTCTTCCTTTTAACCCCTCAGGCTCCATGAAGATGACAGATTTAGAAGTCATAGTCGCCATCTGCTGGGGAGGCCTGTAATACACAGTGGGGGGGCTGTCAGCCTGGGCCTTCATTGGCTTCTTCACACAGACTGATGTCAGGTGACACGCCACTCCTTGAGGGGTCCTGAGGGAATTGTAAATGAATCCTGCGAATGTGTGTGTCAGTAGAAAGATAAAAGTGTCCCCAAGTGTCACATCTGATTGTCACTTTGAACACCGACAGTGAAGGTGAAGTCAGTCAGCTGACTCGTCTCCTTGAAGTTGGGTGACAGTGGGAACAACAAGGAGGAGGTGCAGTTTAATGTCTAACGTGACACCAACTGACTCAGTAAAACACCAAACTCCATCAGTATGGCCGACATGTGACTGAGCGGTGAGTCCTCGTCTTTAGACATTCACAGTGAATTCATTCAGAGGTGACAGACCACCGGAGTAACTAATAGAGGGGCAGACAATGTCTGTTCAGAGGCCAGCACTCCTGTCACTTCTGTCACTCTGTACTCCTAAATAGTCACTGGAATGAGGCTCTGGATACTGAGACAGGCATGTGGTCCTGCTGGAGCAGCACTACTGAAAGTCGCTATATAGACTGACTGACAGGTGACATTCAGTGACACTCAGAGGACACAGCAGTTGGAGTGTCAGCCTGAAGGACATGAGGCTGTGAATCAGCAGTGACCCCTACTGGTCACACTGGTATTTGTAGGTCTGAGGTGTCACCGCCCCTCACTATGACACTCGCACCTGATTGGCTACTCAGACCCAATAATAATGGAGACCCTGACAGCAGCACTCGCCCCGCATTCTCATCCACAAATTCACTCACAGAGGTGCTGCCCCCCCATCTATAGTGGAAAATTAATTTTGACCCCAAACTGTAAACACAAAGACACCTGAGCTTGTGGTGACATCAAGTGACCAGTGGAGGGTACTGGTCAGTGGTCACATGGTGTCAGATGGCTGATTGTCACACTGGAGTTACGAACAACAAGAAACCCTGGATAGAGGGGCTCAGTGAAGGAGGTGTTGATCCTGTGCAGGAGGGTCATTGTGTGTGAGACGCTATAAAATGACAGAGAGCCAGCAGGCCAGTCCAGATACACACCTATTCTGGGGCTGTAGGAGGCGCGGATTACAGTCTGCTGGTTATTGTGCAACACAGAGTACTGGGAATGAGACCACCGCAAACACCAGGACTTGTCGTTGTTTCCAAGGCAGCACTCCCAGAACCCTCCTTTCCTGCTCAGTCCTTTATATGCGACTCCAATCCTCATGACGTCTCCACTGCACTCCACCTCCCAGAAACAGCGAGTCCCAGTCAGAGCCTCTCTGCACAGCACTTGGGCATAAATGTCAAATCTGTCAGGATGATCAGGATATTCTGTCTCTGTCCTCTCACATGTCACCTTCTTGTTCCCTTCAGACAGACGGAGGTCTCTGTGTGCCGTGTTGATATCCAGTGTGAGGGGACAGAAGTCTGAAACGAGAGAAAAGAAAACGAGTGAGGAATTCTGGGAGTGTGTAACGGGACTGGGGGCGGAGCATAACACGGACAATTAACAAGAACCAATCAGAAGCTGCGCTGACGAGACACTAATAGTAAAGAGCTCATCTGATTGGACAGAATCTGTGGGGATTAAAAATGAAATCATAAAAAGACAACAACAGACAACAAAGTGAAAGGCAGGCAAGTCAGTCATTTGAAAGTCATGTCAGTCGTCAGAAATTATGATAAACAGCATAAGGTCACCATTGAGGTCAGAGTTCTGATGGACTGTCCACACTGACCGCTGGCTTTATTAAGTGACATGTTTTATTGTCACAGTCCACCTCTTTAATTTAAAATCAATCAACTGTCACACTTAACAACCACATCGATTATTTCAATAAAAGCTGCAATCAGTATTTACTATTTTTAATCTATCTATTATATAGTGCCTTTCCCATCTGTCATTGTCTCTCTCTTTCTTTCTTTCTTTCTTTCGTGTGTTTCCTGTCATTTTTTTTTATTATTTGACTGTCATTCTTATCCAAGGTGACTCCCATCATCTGATATTCCATTGTTTCATTTTCTTTTCTTTGTCCAATCAGAGCCCAGGCAGGTGAAGTGAATTGTTGAGGTCACACAGTGGTGTCAGTAGTGGGATTTGAACCCACAACCTCAGTGTTTGAACTTCAAAGTCTTCAGCACCACACCACACTGCATTGTCTCCTCCATTTAAACTCTCCTTCTGTTCAATCTGAGGTCAGCTTTACTCTGGTGGTCTCATCAGGGAGGTGGGTTGCAGTCCTGTGGACCCTCAAACATCTTGAGAATATTATCAGCTGTGCTCGCTGGACCATGAAGCTCTGTGGAGGAGGTCTTGTAGTCTTCACTTCAGGTTCAACAGACGGTTTTGGTGATTCTCTGCCTGAGTCTCTCTATCCCATAATGCACCAGTCACAGGACCCCCGTCACTCTCAGCCCCTCAGTCACACGACACTCAGACTTTCATATCCTAAGCCTGTCCTGCTCTGTTAAAACTTCAATGATTTTTATTGTGATGATCCACTCAGTCAAAGCACAAACTCACATTTTAAAAAGTCGTCTCTGCTCTGAGGTTCAGGAGGCTGGAGGGCGAAAACTGGAGCTTCATGAGCTGAAAATAAAAAGAAAAGAGAAGAAGAATGGAAAGTACCTTGATAGATTTGTATACGTAAGTGTATGTGTGGTATCTAAACAGAAATAAATGAATACAATAAGTGCACAAATACAAATGAAATACATATATGAACATAACTAATTAAATGTCAAAGTTACACAGTATTCAGGAAGAGCAAAGTTAAACATCACTCATCTTTACGTATTGTTTAATCAAACCAGCCCAAGACTAAGGAGGAATATTTCGGACAAAATTGAATAAATAAATAAATAAATAAATAAATGCGCAAATAAATAAAAGTACTGTGAAATGTGAGCATAAATAAATAAATGTGTCATGAAATATGTTTTTTGTTGCTTATTTATTTAATTTTTTCTGTAACATTAAACCATCATGAAATACGACTTGAAATAAAACTGTCACTTTCACTCGTCAAAGTTGAGAGGGTGGGCTCTAACACCCCCTCTAGTTACTGATTGGTGAATCGATAGCACAAAAATTAATTAGAAAACTGTTTACTACTGTCGATGAAATGGATTCTGCCAAAGATATTACGCATTTTAGAGAGAGAACTGAAAAATTTATCTGAAGAAATTACAATGTTGGCGGCTCTTTTAGACTCCGATATAGATGAAACTATTTTTGAAATTATCGAAGAACTGGTGGACCGGACTCGACTGCACTCCAGTTCTGGTGTCGCAGTTCGCTGCCCTGGACGTCCATCCTTTGACATTCCAGCTGAGTCAATAGAACACCTTCTGTTATGCGGTTTAAAAGTACGACAGATTGCAGATCTATATGGTGTATCGGAGAAGACGATCACAAGGCGAATGAGCTGCACCGGCTCTATTAGTTTAGGTACTTTGACATGGAATGCCCAAAGCAGCGCCAACTAATATTTTGAACTGAGTATCTGACCCTTGTTTTACGAGTATAAAGTCAGGTGCAGATTCGCAGCTACTTTTTCAAAGAACTTTACAACTCTGATCAGTGGCAAACATTGTAACAACATTTCAATTTCTTCCGATAAATCTTCAATTCTCTCTCTGAAATACGTAATATCTTCGGCAGAATCCATTTCATCGACAGTAGTAAACAGTTTTCTAATTAATTCTTGTGCTATCGATTCACTAATCAGTTAACTAGAGGGGGTGTTAGAGCCCACCCTCTCAACTTTGACGAGTGAAAGTGACAGTTTTATTTCAAGTCGTATTTCATGATGGTTTAATGTTACAGAAAAAATGAAATAAATAAGCAACAAAAAACATATTTCGTTACACATTTATTTATCTATACCTCTCATTTCATGACACATTTATTTATTTATGCTCACATTTCACAGTACTTTTATTTATTTGCGCATTTATTTATTTATTTATTTAATTTTGTCCGAAATATTCCTCCATGCAAGACAGCATTCGTTTACAAAACAAAAAACCTTTACGTTTAATACTGCAAGAATCAACATATTTTAACGTCCTAGAATGAAGTAAAATACAGCGCATCTCTCCCCTAAGGTCAACAGTGCACAGACTTATCAATATGTTCATTCGCAAACAGCAAACATACCATAATAGCGCTTTTCTATACTTGCACTGACCGTCAACATAAGTTACAGTGAACGCTGCATAAATGAAAAAGACTTACTTTGTCAAAAAGACTTACTTTGTCAGTAACGCACAACACACAATTACAAAAGGTAACAGCAAACTGTAACTTGGAAAAACACAAAGAAGCAGGAAGAGACTGTGAGCGCGTTACAATTCAGGAACAAAACGCTGTGCATGCGCAGTAGTCTTGTGGGGCGTGTCGTCAGGTTCAGCATAAAGCTGGGAATTTTGTGCAGTGCCTTCTGTGCTCATCAGTCTACACTCAGTAACCCATAATGACAAAGTGAGCGCAGGTCTTCAGAAAGGTCTGCACATTTATTACAAATCAAAACTGAAACATCTCCTTCATAGAAGTATTCAGACACTTAATTCAGGTTTTTGTGGAAGCCCCTTTGGTGGTCTTCATGACTAAGTGTCACTTCAAGCTTTACACTCCTGGATTTGGCAAGTTCATCCCATTCTTCCTTTCAGATCCTCTCAAACTCAGTCAGATTTCAAGGTAAGCGTCTGTGAACTGCCATCTTCAGGTCTCTCCTGTTCTGTGTGGTCTCAGTCTGGTCAGTCAAGGACCCTCAGACATGTCACAAAGCCACTCCAGAGTTGTCTTGGCTGTAGTCTTCAGGTCATTGATCCATCGCCCAGTCTGAGGTCACAGGTTTTCTTTAAGGTCCTCTCTGTATTTGACTGCACTTCTCCTCCCCTCAGTTCTGACCTGTCACTCTGTCCCCATAGCCTGATGCTGTCACCACCATCGTCACTGTAGAGATGGCATTAAGCAGGTGCTGAGCAGTGCCTGGTCCTCACCAGATATCCTACTTGGTCTTCTGTCTAAAGAGTTCAATGTTTGTCTCATCAGATCTTTGAATCTTTCCCTTGATGCTCTCAGGCTGTCATTTGTCTTTTACTTGAGAGTATCTTCTCCCTGGCCGCTCCACCATAAACGCTTGATTTGTGGTGCGCTGCTGAGATGGCCGTCCTTCCTACAGTTCTCTCATCTCAGCAAATGGCTTCTGAAATTCTGTTGTGGTGACCATTAGGTTCTTGGTCACCTCCCTGGCCAAGGCCATTCCTTCCCAGTTACTCAGACTGGCCATCTCTAGAAAGTGTCCTGGTGTTTCCAAACATTTTCCATTCCCCAATTCTTGAGGCCGCTGTGCTCCTGGTAACACTCAAAGCATTACAAATGGCTTTATATAAAATTTGATCACAGAGGTCTACAGAAGGTCCCTTGAACTCCATGTCTTGGTGTTCGTGCTGACATACAATGTCATAAATATTCTGTATTTTATACATATTGACAAGCAGGTACAGTTCTTCACATCTTCAGAGGTCCATCTAGTTAAGAAATCCCACCCTGAGTCGAGAGGGTGCTGCTCCTGCTAATGTCATCACTTCAGTGAGTTCACAGGCCACAAGATGAGTGACGTCACTTCCACAGCCCGCTAATTAAGCTCCGCCTCTTCAGTGACACCACTATAAAATGTCACCAGAAGTGGGTGTTCATTACAGATCTGTGACTGAGGAAGACGGAGCTCCGACTCACAAGTGACTTTAACTTGACAGCCTTTGATTGCAGTAGACGTCATCATTGTGCTCCGTCTTTGTGCTTTTTATTTCATCTTCATCATTAAACGGGGTATTTCAGGGTGGTACTCCAAATCTTTGTGCCCACTCTCTCTGCTTATTTTCACAATACACACATACAGTAAATGTCTAATGTGGTGGACGGCTGTGATGGATTCTGTGCCCTTGGCTGCTTGACCTTAGTTTGTGTTTAAACAAATCGTTGTCTTTATGTGTAAACGTACGTAATTCATAATTTATAAAGTGTGTTTTACTCTGAGGCTGCACTCACTGAAATGTTCAGGTGGTCCTCAAGTACTCAGAGTTCTGACGCAGTCCTCCAATTTGCTTATCTTCACCACCAAAATAAATCAAATAAAATGCTTTTGGTGTGTAAACTCCTTTTAAATGTCAGTGGGAGACACGACATCTGAGCAAACAACAGCAGGAATATAAAACACGAGAGCCCAGGGGGAGCACAGCTGAAAATGGATGAACGAGAACTTTTAACGTGGACTCCATCCAGCAGAATGTAATGGACTGTGAAGACAGCAGGAGCAGATTGAGATGTTCTGATGTTATAAAGCACTGACGCTGAGCTCAATTTGATTCCATTAACGTCTTCTCTGTTCTCAAATAAACAATTCATTTGTGCTCTGAGCCGGCTTAGCCATTTAAAACACATTTCTGTTCATTAATCTTAAGTTGAGCAAAGCAAAGGAAATAAAATGAAATCCCAAAGTTAAGTGAAAAAAGGACTTTTTAAGAGAATATGTGGAAAACGTATAAGGAGTGTAATATTTCAAATTAAAATTTTTAAACATCTGAATAAACACAGCTGATTATTTAGAGAGTTTGTTATCACTCAGCTAATCAAAGTGAAAGGCACTATATAGTAAAAAATAATAAACAGCAAAGGATGGCAGATAAATGTTAAAGAGCAGGCCTTCTTCAGTGTCCTCTTATTGTCACTCTGGTCCTCCTAATGGACTTCAATAACAAACACAATGTCACCAGACGCTGTACCTGATGGAGTCCTTGTCATGATGACCCACTGGCTGATATTCTCCACACTCTTTGTCAGACCTGACAGCTCCTTTCTCAGGTCCTCAGATGAGAACTCAGAGGTGACAGTGAAGCTCAGTGAGTCTCCATCAGCAGGAAGGACACAGCGAGAGGAGAAAGTCTGCATCAGGAGAGAAGAGGGGACGAGATTTCAGAAAGGAGACATTGAAAAGCAAGTAATGCTGATAAGAGGGGGCTCTTCTGAATTAAGGATCAGTGTGGTGGGCAGTCAGCGTGGGTTTAGATGATGAGAGCGCCTGTCACTGACTTGTTGGTTATTTAGGAGAGAATATTTAGTGGAGTGTAGTGGAGCATCAGAGATAATCGACATTAACTATCAATGAGCGTTTCACACAGGACTCCATTTGAAGCAAGTCAAGATAAAGGGATTGATGGGGCAGGTGGGTCCATAATTGACTTGGCACACAAAACAGGGCATTCAGCTTTTTTGGTTCCGAGACAAACCTAATGAAATGAAATTAAATGTAAAGAATAACACATGTAGTGAGAAAGCACTTTAATATGATTATACAATTGAAGGTCTGCAGCTCATAAGTGTGACTTGTGAGGAAATACTAGGAGCCTTTGATTTTTTCATCACCATCATTATCATCAACCACACAAAAGAGAGAAAGCTATGGCAAGCTGAGTTATGTAGCGACCACCATGTGCGGACTGTAAATCAAGAACTGAATCTCCATAATGTCTGTGAAACACAGTCGACATCAGGACTATTGTGTGGAGTGTGAGAGAGAAACACACGAGAAAGATCAGAGATGAGAGACGAGCCTGGACTGTGGGGTCTGAGCTGTGAGGAAATGCTGAAGGATTTGAATCTCATTTGTTAAAGGATGGAGACATCAGGAGGTAGCCTGGCTGAAGAGTTGGCACCATCCTTTATTAGATGTCATCTTTTACACTTCATAAAAAAAATCTCTTTTTCAAACATACAGCTGTAGATTCATCGATTTGTCATGTAGTTGAAATTACCAACTTTGAGATATTTCTAAAAAGAATATTTAAAATGTTAAGGTAAATATGAAAAGACGATCTGTGTTGGGCTGAATGGCATGTTCTTGTCATGTTGTACAAACTCCTCAGATCTTATAAATTTCTCTCTAAATGTTCTCCGGTCCCACACACCCCAGTCTGATCAGAGTCCCTGTGAAGTGTCAGTCTCACCTGCAAGTAGTGGAGATGGTCCTTGGTCTTTGAAAGCTCCTTCAGCTCAGCTTCTCTCCTCTTCAGCTCCTCAATCTCCTTCTCCAGTTGCTCCATGACTCCTTCAGCCTTCTCCATTTCTCTCTTTTCTTGTTCTTTGATCCTCTCAGTCAGTTTTCTGTGGGCTTCCTCAATGCACCGTATCAGAGCAGTGAAGCTCTTCTCATTTTCTTCCACCTCTCTTACCACAATCATCTGAATAAACAGGATAAAGATTTAGATTTGAGTCACCTGATAAGAATAACCAATCATGAGGCACATTTGTTGTGATTTTAATGTTGTTAAGGACAGTTTGAATTGGCTGGAGTGACTGGTGGTACTTTATCTGCAGAAGGAAGGTCAGTTGCAGACTGACTCCAAAACAATATTTTCCCTCCATTATGTCGAGTAACATCATCACTCTGCTGATGCTGCTGTTAAGGAAACTGCAGGACTTTATGAGATACACAGTCATGAAAGGTTTCCTTGTGAAAGATCTTGAGAGCCATTGGCAGGAGCTGCTGGGGACACCTCTACTGTCTTGTGAGGACTCCATTTGACCTGATAGTTTGTGTAACAGTCTGCCTTTAAAAATGGCATTTCCTGCTCAGCCTGAAGTTTAGGTGTGGAGTAGGACAACACACACCAGGAATAAAGTAGAAGAAGAAGAAGAAGAAGAAAAAGAAGAAGAAGAATTTGTAAAGAGGAGTTAACTTGTGTGTTAGATGGTAATTGTGTTAAAATAAAACAATTTCTAATTTCGGGTGTCAGACATCACCGTGTCAGACCTATGAGATGGAGATATCAAACAAGAGGGTCTAGGGGTTGGTTAGGGGGAATTCAGTTTTCCTTTAATTTCATGAACTCTTTGCATATTTACCTTCTTCCATCTCTTTTTCATTGTAAAGCTCAGAGTTGTGAGTCTTTATTTCCATATCTGATGTATATCTAATTAATTTATGAACTTTGCATTATTACAAATGAATTTGTTATTTTAAGTATGACTCATACTTATATGATGACACCTTGCTGTGTGTTACTATGTGAGAAGTAAATGTGAGGTAAAAGGTGCCTGAAGTTCAGGATCATCAACCCCAAAGCTGGAGGTGTTCTGTTGTTTTCAGAACTTTGCACATCTGGATAGTGACTCACATAAATCTGCGACAGAAGGTGAGGATGAGAAAACCTAAAAGGTCCAGCAACTAGAATGAGGAAGAAATGATAATATGAGATTTATTATTAGGGAATTTAGATGAAGCTTTACTCCAGATACAGAGAGTCTCATATGGTGTTTTGCCTTTTGATGCACATGTGGAAAGCCTCCCTGGTAGGGTGGATAGGCTCCTGGCTGGAGTAGGGAAAGAAGGATCCAGATGTCATTGTCACATGTGTCCAGTTCTAAGTGAACAATTATAAGAGGATGGACCAGACCACCAGTACTGCAGAACAATTTAAATACATTGGTAAAAAGCTGAGGAGCATTAGTGACAAAGTGATCAGAAGTTCAGCATATGCCACACATAAATGATTGATTGGTAGATAGATAGATAGATAGATAGATAGATAGATAGATAGATAGATAGATAGATAGATAGATAGATAGATAGATAGATAGATAGATAGATAGATAGATAGATAGATAATGTCCCTCAAACAGTCTTTATATAATTAAACATTTATTCATCATAAAGTTGTATTCCAAATACACAGACACTCTTTTGAGCCATACAAACTGATCCAAAATAAAGTTTCCAAACAAAATCCAAAGACGGTTGTTGAAAAACAAAGCACAGGCTAAACAATCCAGAAAATCACAAAAGCATAAGGCACAGCTGAAACAATAAAGTAAGTTAACAAACTCGCAGAGCACATTCACAAAGAAACTGTGGGAGACACTCGGGTTTAATAGCGCGGAAGGGAATCTCCAAGTGGTGATTGGCAAATGGTCCACCTCTTGGTGAGCCACACACTAACCACATGGAACATAACAAAGGCAGCTCATACAAAAAATTAAATACAAAGAATAAAACACATACTCAACAAAATCAACATTAACATTAATAAATAAACAAAAAAGACATGAAACAGGACTTTGAACAACATCTAGTGGAAGGAAACCTGGATGAAAAATGTCACGATCAGCTTTGATGCAGAGAGGGGATTTCATTGCATCACTATTAGGCAGGAATTCCAGGAGGAAACAACAAAAGCAGACGAGCGTAGAAACATAAACCGAAGTGAAGGTCAGTCTGTGAGGTTGACTCTCCTTCACTTGTACTTCTTCAGTTATCACCTCTGTGTCAGGATTGGACGACACAGTGTTGAGTGACAGATTGTGCCCCACCTACTTTCTTTAAACTAAAGACTCACTCCACTGGTCTAGACCGGCTGTGTTTAGTACTTTACTACACTCAATGCTGTTAGTATGTTTAATGTGAGTCTGTGTTAAATAAATTAGCTTGGATAAGTTTGGTCTGTCTTGGTACAGAAATGTGTGTGAAGAGTTCTGACTCTGCTGGATGAGAACTTTCACATAAATGAATCCTGGCAGAACTGGGCATCAGAGAGTGTGCTACCATAGACAGGGTTAGAGCTACAATAGTGATCACAATGGAAGCCAATTTGGGGTTTCAGTCAATTAACCAAACTGAAATGCGAGGATGTGGTGGAAGATCTGGAATAACTATTAGAAACCCGCTGAGATACTGGAAGAAGATGTAAACTCCACACGGAAAGTGAATGGAGGAAAGTGAATCTGAGATTCAGCAGGTGCCACCACTGGACAACCTTACTGCCCTTTGTGATAAAATATTAAAGCTGAAGTAAAACATTTGGAGGTGTACATTATGTAAACTCTGCACTCAGTCAAAGAGTGGAGATCTTTAAGCTCTGGAGTCAAATTAAAACTGAAAAATATCACAATGAACAAGAGAAGGCCATTACAACAGAATAAATCAAGAATATCCCATCTCTCATAAAGAGGTTAATTTACAGGAAAAACAGGCTCTCAAATCAGAATTTAACTCTAAATAACAAAAGAACCTGAACAACTCATCTTTAAAAAACAACATCATTACAGTGAACATGGAGAGAGGGCTAATAAGATCTTAGCTCAGCAATCAACAAGCAGGAAGTTTGCAATGCAATAACAGAAATTACCAGCGCAACTGCAGATGAAGTAATGAAACCCAAAATATATAACTCATGCATTTAGCAAGTACTCTAAGTCTTCATATTCCACTCAGTTTAAAGAAGACGAGACACAGTCTGAGAAGTTCTTTGATGTAAAACAAAGACAACAGCTGAACACTATTAGTGAAGAGGAACTGGACAAACCTCTGACACTCTCAAAGTTACTGGATGCTGTAGACTCACTCCAATGTGGGAAAACAACAGGCCCTGATGGCAACCAGCGGAATTTTATAAAGACATTTTCAACTAAGTTAGCTCCACCATTATTAGCAAAGTTTACAGAAGCTACAGAGAACAAAAATCTACCCAAATGACCTACCTAATTTTCCACACCTCCCACCAATTTCTTTTCCAGAAGAATTTCTGATCAGTCCTTAGGAGTCAGACAGCATCTCAGCAACATATAAAAACATTTCAAAGAATCTCCCCTTTAAGGGTCCTAGGATACGGCGGGAAAAGGATCTTTTAATGAATATCTCAGAAAAGGAGTGGAAGTCAGTCATGCATAGAATACACTCCAGCTCCATATGTGCGAAATATTCAACCATCTGACTTCGACTCTTTCATCGATCACATTTATCTCATTTAAAATTGGGAAGAATCGAACCTGCGAGTGTGGGAATCGATATCCAGCCTAACTAGGCCACATGCTTTGGGAGGACAAAGTAACATTATTTAGGGCCAAAATATTTGAATGTTTTATCAGACAGCCGTGGGGTCACAATCACTCCTAACTCACTAACAGCTGTGGTTGTTGAGCTACCAGAGGGGCCTAAAGTGGAGGAGGACACATTGACTGTAACTGCCTTGACCACATTGTGAGCTCATGGACTTGTGCTACTGAACTTGAAGACCCCCAGCCCACCTGTGATAAGTCACTGGGTCACTGATGATAGACATTTAAAAAAAAAACAAATTCTCACTTAGAAGATCTGTTCAAAATCTTTTTAGAATATGGCAAGATCTACTTAATAAAACTTTAAAATAAGCAACCAAAGCAGGGGAAAAGGAAATTCTGACTTTTTATTTAATTATTTTTTATTTTATCTATCTATTTAAATTATCAGGAATTTTTGCCCAGTTCTCGGCTCTTCTCTCTTTTTCTTGGCTGCAGCGTAAATCCTGTTTGGTAGCTTTTAATTTTTTTTGTTTGTTTAGATTTCAGTTTTAACTTTCTGATTTTTGTATTATTTTTTATTTTGACTTTGAAGGTCATTTGTTGTGTAAGTTGAAATTGATTGCATGCAATGATATTTTAAAAATAAAAACAAATTAGTCCATTAATGGACTTTGTGCCCGCTGATCTAATAAAGAACATCAGCGTCGACCTTCAGTGTGAGTTTCTGTTAGTAGAGTTAAGTCCCCTTTAAACAGCTGATGGATTATCAGAGGACTTTAGGGTGATGATGTCTGAGTCTCCACTCAATAACACCTGGGATTCCGTCAACAGTGAAAGGCCATGAAGGACACCACAACACATCTTCTCTAACTCTCCCTTCTCGTGTCCCTACTCATCATCACCAGTGAAGCTCTGCTGTTCTTCAAGTTCTCAGTTTTTTCTGTTGTCTTCCTATTCCACTCACCTTCATCTTGTCCATCATCCTCCTCGTCTCCTTCAGTGTCTTCTCTCTCTCCTCAAGTTTCCTCTTGATGTCACTCAGTGTCACCCCCAGCTGTTTCTGTTTGAACACACAAGAGGACACGCATGGTCAGATCAGAATTCACGTTCACTTTGTGATTTCTTCTTCTCTTTCTGTCTCCTGATATTTTCACAAAACATTTGTTTGACATTTCATGACACAACTCAGATTTGATTTAACAAACAGGAATGACAATAAAGATTAAATGAAAGGTTTAATTTAATTGACGTAAGATTGAGTTTGGGCTTGAAGAGTGCGTCAAACAAACAAGACATTTTGAAGGCACACTGGTGTGTGAGTTAGCTCTTGACGTTTAGAAGACATCACATCGACAAACTGCGAAATGTGAAGTTCACACAACACCAAAAATAATAAAAACAAACTGGAGTGCAAAGTAAAGAAACTGTTGAAAGGCCAGGAGGACTTAAAACACGTTATGTCAGTAATTAGAGGATCTACAAGACCATTTGATATCCTGAGTCAGACATTTGAGGACGTTGTCTGCCGTTGTCATTTTCTGCAGTCAACTAAGATACCGAAATACACAAACGATTCTGTTGAATTCAGGATGAAAGCAACTAAAAGAAATTCTAAAACTCAGAAATGATATTTTTTATATATTACTTATCTCAGATATTTATTTAGGTGATAGATTATAATTTTTAATAAAACTATGGAGATCTGCCCCCTACTCACTTCGCTTGCCCACCCCAGGTTTGGTTCATGCGGAACTTCAAACATTTAAGAGAAGATAAGATAAGAACTTTATTCATCCAGAGGGAAATTCTTATGTCATTGGCATGTTCAGTGCAACATCAGAAATAAAGATAGTACAATAAGGATTTAAAAAGAGAAAAGTGGTAATCTTGCAAATAACGGTTGTTCAAATGTACAAAATACGACAGCATATAACAAGAATATGACAATTAAAATTGACTTAGTACTTGTGCCTCAGTAAAATGAGCTAGCCGCTTGTGATGACAAAATGGGACTAACATATCGCCATAAAGGCTGAAAAGATCACCTACAGAACGAAGAGGAGTTATAAGGCCTTATTGCCACAGGTAGAAAAGATCTCCTGTGGTGTTCAGATCTGCATTTGGGGGCAATGAGTCTTTTGCTGTGTGTGCTCTGATGGTTCCTCAAGGAGGCATGCATGGGGTGAGAGGGGTTGTCAATGATACTGAGGAGCTTCTTCAGCATTCTCCTCTCTGACACCTCCATCAGATCCTCTAGTTTGATGCCTAGGACAGAACCAGCCTTTTTAATCAGCTTGTTCAGCCTGTTGTGATCAGCTGTCTTCTTCACCGCACTGCCCCAGCCAACAGCTGCAAAAAACACCACACTCTCGATCACAGAGTGATAAAACATTGTCAGCATTTTCCTGCATACATTAAATGACCTAAGCCTCCTCATTAGGTAGAGCTGACTATTCCCTTTCTTGATCACAGTGTCTGTGTTCTTGGACCAGTCAAGTTTACTGTCAATGTGTACTCCCAGGTACCTATAGTCCTCAACTACTTCAACTTCCGTTCCTCTGATAGTGACAACGGTGGGAGGAGAAGCCCGCTTCCTAAAGTCCACCACCAGTTCCTTTGTCTTTGTGATGTTTAACTGTAAATGATTCTGCTCTCACCACCCAGCAAAGCTTTCCACCACACCCCTATATTCCTCCTCCTGACCATCCAAAAACCATTTGAAAGCCTGTACAGCACCTGTCCTTTTGTCTCACTGCCTTGTCTCTCATTTCCCAAGACATCCTCTGATCCTGTGGTGGTCCCGCTCCCAAGGTGCATCCCTATGAACAGGAAGATTTTCTATTCTTCTAATTAACAGACGGAACTGTCCCCTCCGACTACACATGGAGCTCGATTCACTCCTGAAAGAGACTTGTGTTGTTTGTTTGAAGTGTCTGAATAACGTTTGTCTCTAAATTCTCCTGTGTATCTGTGCCACTCTGTGACCCAAGCGTGACCGTGTACGTGGATTTTACTTTCACCAAACCACAAATCTTTTCATTCTCACGGAGAGGCCTCTTCATTGGGAAGAAACACTACTTTTCCCTGATGGTAACACGAATTAGACGATCTACAAGTCTCTGACTTAAAGTTTCAATCCAAACAATATATTCAATCTCTTTTCGCTGTTCTCTTATTTCACTGAGTAATAATTTCAGTTTGTTTGCGCGAATGCAATCGTTACTATCATTACATGTTGATTTTCGAAATGGCCAAAGTCTCCATCTTGCGGATCATGTTTCATTCTCTCTGGACTTCTAAAAAGTCTCTTCAGAAAGATCACATCTCATCTCTTATAATAGAGAGATGTTTATTATGTTTATGTGTTTTGGTTTCACCTGAGCCTTCAAGACCACCCAGCCATCCCTGTTAAGGGGTCAGCTCAGAGATGTGCAGGTGGGTGAGCCTGTGGTGTCCTGATGATGGACTATCTGTCAGGCAGACTCAAGGACTGTGTGAGCAACACTGGAGCAGCACAAGGAACAGGCCTGTCTGCTTTACTCTTCACTCTGCGCACCTCACACTGGAAAGAAAACAATTTCTCTTTTCTTAAATATCCAAAAATCACCCAAGGAGTGTCTCACTGGGCTTTAACAGGCCAAGTTTTTGAGAGCCCCCTACTCCAGATACCCTAAGAAGACAATAAAAAATAAGAAAATCGAGGTTGAATACACACACAATAGAGCTAATGTTCCAAAGCCCAAGTCCACCTAAACTGCATGTCTTTCGATTGTAGGAGGAAACACACATGAACACAATGAGAACATGCAAACTCCATCAGGGACAAGTCACAGTGAAAAAAATAAAATGTATTTCTAATATAAGGACAACTGAAGATGTACGTATTCAAGTGTATACAGACAGACGACATCAACAGACAACACCAAACATGAGTCTGTGTTACCTTAGTTGGTTCTTTCTCTTGCACTTACAGAAAGGCACATAACTTGTGATTTTATTCCTTAGAATTTTTAGCCAAAAAATTTACCAGTAAACATCATTCATTCAGAAACCGCTTTTAAATGTTCTCGTCTTAGTTCTCCTTCAGTTTTTAGTTATTTATTCAGTTTCAGTACTGAGTCAGCACTGTGATGGCAGTTTGGTTTTCCTCACAGGTTGTCTACACTCCCTTACAGCTCCTCTGTGTGTGTGAGACGCTGCTCTGAACTGATTCAAGTCCACTTTAGTTTTCTAACTGAATTTATGAAGAGACCCTCACAACAGCTAAGCCTTCTCCTTCACACAGTTATGGTGATGTCAACTCCCAGAATTCACCACCTGGCTTTATCTCAACTACCGAGTCACAGTCAGAAGTTCTAAGAATCCGAGCAGGTGAACTCCTGACTTGGTTTATGGTCACTCAGGTGGAGGTGACGCTTTGTCCAGATTGTTGTGTCCATGGAGAGCTTCCTCCATTCATTTAAGAACATTCAGTTTGCTTTGTCTTTCTTCTAACAGATTCTTTTCTCTCTCTTGTCCTTTTCTCCTGTGACTGTGAGTTGTTCTGCAGTTTAAAGTCTTTGAGGTTTCACTCTTACT
>NC_053157.1:240742771-240784153 GCF_016835505.1 Polypterus senegalus | reverse complement strand
TTTCAATGCGATACGTGAATGTCTCCTTGAGATCCTCCAATTGATCAGTAAGCGTGCTCAGTTTAACCGAGTTTTCCTGAATGCGCTCTTCAATTTTACCCAGCACCTGTCGAAGCTCAAGTTTCACCTCTTGACGCAGCCTTTCCATCTCCTGTTTCAAATCCTGTTTCAGTCTCTCATGTGCCTTTGCCGTTGCTTTCTCATTAGCCTTCTCGCTGTTCTTTATATCTTGCGTGAGCTCAGCGAGCAGCACCTTCAATTCAGATAGTTCAATTGTGCTTTTTTGTACCGAAGATGAAGCAGCAGGCTCTGCTGAAGCCGGTGTCCCTGCTGCTCCAGCTACGCGTGCTGTAATTGAAGCGACGCGGACTTCAAGGCCCTCTCCAGCTTCAGGTGATCTTCTCCAATCGGCGAGCTATCCAGATCTGCACTCACGATTACACCTTCGGCTCCCTTTTCGCTCTCAGCCGCGCGATGTAGCGGACCCGTGGTCCGAGGAGTCTGTACTTTCCCATCTGATCCAGGTCTGTCTCTGAGAGGCTGTATCTCGAGCTAGGGCTTGCTGATCGTAGCTTGGATGTAGCTTTAGTCTTTGATTCTTTCGGACCCCCCTTCTTGTTGGCCATGTTTATATGTGCTTACATATACTGTAGCAGTCCCTCTCAGGTTGAATAAATACAAGATATCTCAGGATAATAAGCAAATAATATGAAAAATAACACGGAGCTCCACTTCAGACGTCCATCTCTCGAATCGGACGAGACCAAAAGATGTGATGTCTTCTAAACGTCAAGAACTAATTCACACACAAGTGTGCCTTCAAGCTGTCTTCTGTATTTGAAGCACTCTTCAAGCCCAAACTCAATCTTACATCAATTAAATTAAATCTTTCATTTAATCTTTATTGTCATTCCTGTTTGTTAAATCAAATCTAGGTTGTGTCATGAAATGTCAAACAAATGTGTTGTGAAAATATCAGGATTCGGAAAGAGAAGAAGAAATCAGAAAGAGAACGTGAATTCAGATCTGACCGCGCATGTCCTCTTGTGTGTCCAAACAGAAACAGCTGGAGGCGACACTAAGTGACATCAAGAGGGGACTTGAGGAGAGAGAGAAGACACTGAAGGAAACGAGGAGGGTGATGGATGAGATGAAGGTAAGTGGTATAGGAAGATAACTCTTTATATTATGAGTTAGAAAAGACGTTGTGTGGTGTCCTTCATGGCCTTTCAGTGTTGACAGAATCCCACGTGTTATTCAGTGGAGATTCAGACAGCATCAGACCACACCTGCCACACTTGGAGGTTGGATGGTTGCTGATGATTGAATACTTTGCACATATGGAGCTGGAGTTTATTCTATGCCTGACTGACTTCCACTCCTTTTCTGAGATATTCATTAAAAGGTCCTTTTCCCACCGTATCCTGGGACCCTTAAAGAGGAGATTCTTTGAAATGTTTTTATATGTTGCTGAGATGGTGTCTGACTCCGCAGGACTGATCAGGATTTCTTCTGGAAAGGAAATGGGTGGGAGGTGTGGAAAATTGGGTAAGTTTTTTGGGTAGATTTTTGCTGTCTGCAACTTCTGTAAACTTTGCTAATAATAGTGGAGCTAACTTAGTTGAAAACGACTTTATAAAATTCCAGTGGTTGCCATCAGGACCTGTTGTTTTCCCACTTTGAAGAGAGTTTACAGAATCCATTTGTTCTGAGAGTGTCAGAGGTTTGTCTAGTTCCTCTGCACTAAGAGTGTCCAGCTGTTGTATTTGCATTACATCAAAGAAATCCTCAGATTGTGTCTCGTCTTCTTCAAACTGAGTAGAATATAAAGACTTATAGTACTTGCTAAATGTGTGATTATATTTTTAGGCTTCATTACGTTTTTTCTGGTTGCTCTGGTAATTTCTGTTATTGCATTGCAAACTTCCTGCTTGTTGATTGGTGAGCTAAGATCTTATTAGCCTTTTCTCTATGTTAACCGTAATGATGTTGTGATTTAAAGATGAGTTGTTTAGTTCTTTTGTTATCAAGAGGTTACATTCTGATTGGAGAGGAGCCTGTCGTGTCCTTTAAAATACCTCATTTGGCGTGATGGGATATTCTTGATTTAATCTGGAGATCGTAATGGTCTTCTCTTGTTCACGCTGGTATATCAGTAAGGAGACTGTGAAAGATTGTGGGTTCACTTCCCCGTTCCTCCCTGTGTGGATAGCGCTTTGAGTACTTATAAAAGCGCTATGTAAATGTAATTTATTAATAATAATATTATTATATAATAATATTATTATTATTATCTCATGTTTATTAGACTCCGCAGCTTAAGGATCGCCACTGTTTGACTACGTGAAGACTGTACATAACATACGCCTCCAAATTGTTTACTTAAGCTTGAATATTTTATCACAAAGGACAGCAAGGTTGTCCAGTGGTGGCATCTGCTGAATCACAGATCCACTTTCCTCCATTCACTTTCCATGTGGAGATAACCCCTTCTTCCAGTATCTCAGTGGGTTTCTTCTAGTAATTCCAGATCTTTCACCACATACTCACAATTCAGTTTGGTTAATTGGCAGAAACCCCAAATTGGCTCCCATTGTGATCATTAGTGTAGCTTTGACCCTGTAATGAGCTGACAGACTGTCTATGGTAGCACACTCTCCGATGCCCAGTTCTGCCAGGATTCGTTTATGTGAAAGTTCTCATCCAGCAGAGACAGAACTCTTCACACACATTTCTCTGCCCAGACAGACCAAACTTATCCAACCTAATTTATTTAACGGAGACTCACATTAAAAGACCAACACCATCGAGTGTACAAAAGCACTAAACACAACCAGTTCAGACCAGTGGGGTGTGTCTTTAGTTCAAAGAAAGTAGGCAGGTCACAATCTGTCACTCAGCACTGTGTAGTCCAATCCAGACACAGAGGTGACATCTGAAGAAGTAGAAGTGAAGGATAGCCAACCTCACAGACCGACCTTCACTTCAGTTTATGGTTCTACGCTCGTCTGCTTTTGTTGTTTCCTCCTAGAATTCCTGCTTGTTAGTGATACATGAAATCCCCTCTCTACACCCATGATCACTATGAGATTTTTTCGGCCAAGATTCCTTCCACTAGAAGGTGTTTATAGTCTTGCTTCATGTCTGTTTTGTTTATTTATTACTGTTAATGTTGATTTTGTTGAGTGTCTGCTTTATTCTTTGTTTTTGACTTTGTCTATTAGCTGCCATTGTTATGTTGAATGTGGTTTGTGTGTGGCTCACCAAGAGGTGGACCATCTGCTAATCACCACCTGGAGCTTCCCTTCCGCCCTATAAACCCAGATGGTCTCCCACAATTTATTTGTGAATGTGTTCTGCGAGTTTGTCAACTTCTTGTGTTCTTTTAGCTGTGCCTTATGCTTTTGTGATTTTCTGGATTTTTCATTCCTATGATTTGTTTTTCAACAACTGTCTTTGGATTCTGTTTGTAAACTGTTTGTTTTGGATTGACTTGTTTGGCTCAAAAGGGTGCCAGTGTATTTGGAATACAACTTTATGAAGAATAAATCTTTAATTATATAAAGATTCTATGTGGGCCATTATCTATCTATCTATCTATCTATCTATCTATCTATCTATCTATCTATCTATCTATCTATCTATCTATCTCCCTCCTTCTTGTTTCACTGTCGCAGTGCATGTTGGGTGGTTGGGTGGTTGCTCTGGCGCGAGTGCTGGTGGTGTTCTCTGGGTCTGGTGAGTGAAGTGTTTTGTTTAACTCCCCCCCCCCCTTTCCCTTTTCATTTTCTTGGTGAATTGTTTGAAAGTTTTTTCTTTTCTTTTGTGTGAAATGGCATCTGGCCACAGCAGCCGTAATGGCTGCAAATTTAGAACGGTTGAGCCGTCGCCATGGAATAAAACTTCTCTGTGATGTTTTTTTCCTTTAGAAAGTGCGGTGTTGGCGGTAGGCAATGTGATCAGTTGTGAGAATATTAAGTCCGTCTCACGGATGAACGGCTCAATCGTATTATTTTTGAGTTCTGTCGATCTCGTGCAGACAATTGTAGAGAAGGGTGTAGTGATCGATGGCTCATTCGTGCAGGTGTTCCGTTGGCGTACGTAAAGTAACGTTATAGAATGTTCCCCCGTTTTTGAGGAATGAGACGATAGAAAAAGAATTAGTACATCACGGTCGTTTAGTATCAAAATCCGCTATGTCCCTTTGGGGTGCAAGTCTCCGGAGTTAAAACATGTAATGTCTTTTAGGAGACAAGTTTACATGGTGCTCAACAAAATGGATGAAAGTTTAAATGTTGCTATGAGGTTTAAGATTGATGGTTTCGATTATGTGATTTTTCTGAGTTCGGATGAAATTAAATGTTTTGGGTGTGGAAGTGATGAGCATTTGGTTAAAAATTGTCCAGTGAAAGTGAACAGAGCAGTTGTTCGTGATAACCTGCATGTCACTAATGACGATTTACAAGATCGGCCTTTACTGCTTAATGGTAATGAAAAACTAAGACACCAGAGGAAGCGCGGCCTGAGGAAAGTGTAAATGTTTCTGAACCTTTAAATAAGGGAGATGAGTTGCTTGATGGGGAAATGCACAGACCAGCATCGATGGGGACATCAGGAATGAAAATGCAGCACAAGATTCTGCTACAGCACAGGGAAGTGTGTGGGGAGAGATCAAAATGGAGGAAGGCGATGATAACGCCCCTGAGCCATACGATGGGTTTAAACGGCCTGCTAAAAAAAGACAAGCTGGGGAGGAGGAAGGAACCGCGCGAAAACGCAGTAATGTTACGGCTTGTGCTGCTGAGGAAGGCGAGGGTCCCGCTGCAGCCCCACCGGTTACGCAGGGCAGGTACGCGGCCCTAGCTGAGGCAGACAGTGAAAACGCGGCTGGGCTGAGTGAGGGAGACGAGGAGGCGGAGGGGGAAATGTCGGATAGTTCAACTGTGTCTGACCTACAAGAATGTAAAGGTAGAGGGGTTACAGTGCTCAAAGTATCAGAACATTTGTGACGGAAACTGAGGGCAGAAAGGGGTGTAAATGTGACCGATTACTTTCCTGATGTGGAACTTTTTATCTCTTCAATACAAAGCCTAAGAAAAGAAAAGTCCTCATCTGTCTTGTTCACTGATAAAGAGCTTCTCAGACTAAAGAATCTGTCAAGCAGACTGAAGAAACAGTTAAAACAAAATAAGCAGTAATGGAGAGGGCAACTGCACCATTTCCAAGATCCTGTATATACTGGGATCTGTGGTTTATCTTGACTATTTTCATACTTTCTGTTAACATGGCTTGCTTTAATGTAGGAAGCTTGAATATTAATTAGGAAGAAATAATATTAAGAGGTTGACTTAAAAGTTATCTTTGTACAGGAAACCCATATAGACCACGCAAATCAATGGGAGTAGAGTAGGGATTGGAAAGGGGACATTTATTTCAGTAATGGTACAAATATTAGTGCTGGAGTAGCCATTTTGTTTTCTAAGAATGTTCACGTAGTTCTTTGTGATGTTGAAGAAATAGTGAAGGGGAGGCTGCTCAAAGTACATGTCAAACTTCAAGGAAATTCTTTTACTTTTATTAATGTATACGCCCCAAATGATGGAAATGAGAAAATCGCTTTTTTTAAGAAGTTGGAGGGTGTGCTGACACAATGTTGCACAAATGAAGTCCTAGTTCTAGGTGGGGATTTTAATTGCACCCTTGATACTCAAAAAGACAGAAATAACGGGCTGGAGCCGCACACACACTCAGCCCAGGAATTAGAGAGAGTTGTGAGCGAGACCGACTGGAAGATGTGTGGCGAAATAAAATGGGGCACTAGACAATATACATGGGGGAGGATGAATGGGGGGATTATTTCAATGGCGAGGCTTGATCGTCTTTATTGTTTCAAGCACCATATTGGTTTATTTAAAAACGGTCACATTACCCCTGCAGGGTTCTCAGATCACAGTTTGGTGTCTTGTTCTGTGATCCTAACTGATTATAAGCCTCGTAGTGCCTACTGGCATTTTAATACGCTCCTCCTTCAAGACCAAAGTTTTAAAGACTTATTTAAATTTTTTTGGGCAAGTTGGAGACTCATGAAGAAGGAGTTCACCAGTTTACAGCAGTGGTGGGAGGTTGGGAAGACCCACATTCGTTTATTATGTCAGGAATACACCAGAAATGTCACTAAGTCACTACAGTCTGACATGGCAGTGTTAGAAACTGAAATCATTCAGATTCAGCAGCTTCTAGAGCAGGGTCCAGATGTCAAATTGTTGGAAACTCTTGGGGTTAAAAAGAAGGGCCTTGCCCACTTATTGGAAACAAGGGCTCGGGGGGCTCTAGTGAGGGCGATTCCAACAGATAACTGACATGGATGCACCAACCCAGTATTTTTTTGGACTTGAGAAAAGAACTCTCAACATAAGGTCTTACATTGCATAAGACAGGATAATGGGGAGGAGACTCAGGACCCGGGTGAGATAAGGCGGGCGGTCCGGAGGTTTTATGAGACTCTTTTTGCAACAGAGGAAGGTGAGGCTGAGGAACAGCAGACCTTCTTGAAGGATTTACTGCACCTTCGTGATGCAGACTCCGAAGAGCTGGAGAAGGAGTTGTGCTTAGGAGAGCTCACTGCTGCACTGAAAGAATTGAATAATGGAAAAGTCCCAGGCATTGATGGCATTCCAGTGGAATTTTATAAAGACTTCTGGGATATTATTGGTCCTGATGTATTGGAGGTATTCCTCCACAGTATTAAAATGGGTGTGTTACCTCAGAGTTGCCGCAGGGCGGTAAAAACACTACTGCCAAAAAAAGGTGACCTACAAAATCTCAAAAACTGGTGGCCTGTGTCCCTCCTTTGTGCTGATTACAAAATCCTGTCAAAGGCGCTAGCTAACAGATTGTGAACTGTTTTAGCTCAGGTGGTGCATCCTGATCAGAGCTATTGTGTCCCTCATAGAATGATTTTTAATAATATTTTCTTAATTCGAGACATTTTTGCAGTATCTAAACTATTTAACTTTCCAATTGGTCTTATTTCTATAGACCAAGAGAAGGCCTTTGACAGGGTCAGGCATTCATATTTATGGGAAGTCATGAAGGCTTTTGGGTTTGGGGACCGTTTTGTTAAATATATTCAGCTATTGTATAGTGACATTTCTGGTGTAGTTAAGGTCAATGGTGGTTTGTGCAAACCTTTTGATGTCAGAAGAGGAGTCAGGCAGGGGTGCCCTTTGTCTGGAATGCTCTACGTGTTGGCCTTGGAACCTTTTCTGGTTAAACTGAGAGGAGTGTTGACTGGTCTATCAATTCCATGTTGCACTGCGGAGCCTGTTAAGGTTTCAGCATACGCTGATGACATCATCATCGTCATTAAAAATCAGGAGGACGTTGACATTTTGCTTCAATGCCAGAGATCTTTTGAAATTGTTTCATCAGCTAAAATAAACTGGGGAAAGAGCAGTGCTATCTTACTGGGCAACTGGACTGGTTTAAAACCACCACAACTGGTTGGTGACCTGCAGTGGTCCTCTGAAGGATTGTTATATTTAGGAGTGTTTCTTGGGGATGAACACTTCATACGAAAGAACTGGGATGGAGTACTGCAGAAGGTGAAGGATCGGCTTGCATGGTGGAGGTGGATTCTACCTCAGTTATCCTACAGGAGTAGGATGCTCATCATTAACAACCTAATAGCCTCAGGACTGTGGCATAAATGCATTTGTTTAGAGCCTCCTGCACAGCTGCTTCAGAATATTCAGGGAGTTTTAATCAACTTTTTTTGGGATGGCCTGCATTGGCTTAGGAGAAGTGTCCTGTTTCAGCCACTGGATGAAGGTGGGCAAGGCATTATAGATGTGTTCAGAAGAGTTGCTGCATTCCGGCTACAGACTTTACAGAAATTGTTGTATCCTTCTGAGCACCAGACGTTGATGGATTTTGCACAACGTTTTTTTGATCACTTTGAAAACCTGAAATTTGATATGTCAGACATACCGGACTTTTATAAGAGTCTTTTTAGAGCCTGGCAGATGGCGACAATTAAAGGGGATGAGGACAGCCTGTCATTGTTCTGGGTTTTGAAAGAGCCCATTGTTAACCATGTGAAGTTCAGTAGTTCAGTGGGACTGTCTGAAACTTTTATTAATCATCTTAAAAATAGAGTGTGCACGAAACTAAAACATGTTATTGACTATGAAAATTTCTGTTGGAAGAATGCAAAAGAAATTGCACACCAGATTGGAGTGTGGTCAGTGAGAGTGGTGCAGACCTTTATAATGCAAGTAAAGGCTTCACTGTCAGCTGAGAGCTCGGCACTCCTGAGAGACATGTTCAATGAACGGACTCATCCACCTGAGGATCCTGATTTTCCAACACTTTTGGTATCTCCTGTGGGTGACTGGACAACGGCGGAGCAGAGCAAATTTCTTTCAGTGGAGAGGCTGATGGACCTGCCTTTGCCAACAGCTACAGGGAAACAAATTTACTGGATGTGCATAAAAGTGAGACATCGAGACTCCCTGAGGATGATAACAGACACTCCATGGAGGAGAAAGATCGACTGCACAGAATTCTCAGAGCCAGCCTGGAGGTCACTATACAAGCCACCATTGACCAGTAGGGTGGGCGATTTACAGAGGAGGGTCTTACATGGGATCTTAGCTGTGAACTCCTTCTTGTCAATTATTACACCAGGGGTGTCTGACAGTTGTTGTTTCTGTGGGGAAAGAGAGACCGTGTTTCACTGTTTTATGTTTTGTCCAAGGCTTGAGCCTTTGTTTAATTTAATAGAGAGGCTTGTTGGGGGATTGGAAATGGTGTACACTAGGGTGGGCTTTCTGTTTGGTTTAAAAAACTAAAAGAACCGTAGACAATGTAAATTTGGCAAACTTTATTATGGAGCAAAGTAAATTAGCTATTTGGAAAACCAGAAAGTATAAAATTGTAGGGAGTGGTTTGCAAGATCCAATTTTGTTTTTTAAAATACTGTGCATTAGTCGCATTTTGATAGATTTTAATTTTTACAAATCCACAAAGAATATGGACAAGTTTAAAACAATATTGTTAGTGAATAGTATATTATGTGACTGTATTAATGAGGAACTGCGGTTTGTTTTATAGGGGTTTTGTTGGTTCAATTGTGTTTTTCCAAAAAAAAATTTAACATGAAAATGTATTTATAATAATAATGTGTAAGTTGTATATTTGACTGATGTTTTTGTCAATAAAGTTTGTTTTTAAAAATAAAAAATCTATCTATCTATCTATCTATCTATCTATCTATCTATCTATCTATCTATCTATCTATCTATCTATCTATCTATCTATCTATCTATCTATCTATCTATCTATCTAATTTCCTCATTCTTATGTGTGCCATTGGCTGAACTTCTGATCACTTTGTCACTACTACTCCTCAGCTTTCTACCAAAGTCTTTAAGTTGTTCTGCAGTAATGGTGGCCTGATCCATCCTCTTATAATGTTCACCTAGAACTGGACACATGTGACAATGACAACTGGATCCTTCCTTCCTTCCCTGCTCTGGCCAGGAGCCTATCCACCCAACCAGGGAGGTTTTCCACATTGAAACCAAAAGGTAAAACACCATATGAGACTCTCTGTATTTGGTGTAAAGCTTCATCTAAATTCCCTAATAATAAATTTCATATTATCATCATATTATCATTTCTTCCTCATTCTAGTGGCTGGTTAGAAGGTATCATTTTAGGTCTTCTCATCTTCACCTTCAAACACAGAGTTATGTGAGTTACTGTACAGATGTGCAAACATCTAAAAACAGCACAACATCTCCAGCTTTGGAGATGGTGATCCCAGACAGCAGACACCTTTTATCACACATTTCTATCCCACATAAAACACCCCACCAGATGTCATCATAAAAGTATGACCCATAGTTACAATAGCAAATTCATTAGTAATAATTTAAAATTCAGAAATGAAGCAGAAATATATCAAACATAGAAATAAAGACACAATATGCAAAGAGTTCATGAAATTAAAGGAAATCTAAAGCCCCTTGAGCAACACCTAGACCCACTTGTTTAAAATATCTCCATCTTACAGGTCTGACACGGTGACATCTGACACCCCAAACTAGAAAAAAACTAAATCCAGAAATACTTTTATTTTAACACAATTACCTTCTAACACACAAGTTAACTCCTATTTAAAAATACTTCTTCTTCTTCTTCTTCTTCTTCTTCTTCTTCTTCTTCTTCTTCTTCTTTATTCCTGGTGTGTGTTGTCCTACTCAAATCCTAACCTCAGTCTGAGTAGGAGATGCCATTTTTAAAGGCAGACTTTTATACAAACTATCATGTCAAATGGAGTCCTCACAATACAGTAGAGGTGTCCCCAACAACTCCTGTCAATGGCTCACAAGATCCTTCACAAGGAAGCCTTTCATGACTGCGTATTTCATAAAATCCTGCAGTTTTCTTAATAGCAGCATCAGCAGAGTGAAGATATTACTCGGCGTAGTGGAGTGAACATATTTTCTGGGTGGCAGTCTGAAACTGACCTTCATTCTGCAGATAAACTACCACCAGTCACTCCAGCCAATTCAAACTGTCCTTCACAACATCAAAAGAGCAACAAATGTGCCTCATGATTGGTTATTCTTATCAGGTGACTCAATTCTAAATATTTATCCTATTTATTCAGATGTCTGTGGTAAGAGAGGTGGAAGAAAATGAGAAGAGCTTCACTGCTGAGGAAGCCCACAGGAAACTGACTGAGAGGATCAAAGAACAAGAAAAGAGAGAAATGGAGAAGGCTGAAGGAGTCATGAAGCAACTGGAAAAGGAGATTGAGGAGCTGAAGAGGAGAGAAGCTGAGCTGAAGGAGCTTTCAGAAACCAAGGACCATCTCCACTTCCTGCAGGTGAGAGCGACACTTCACAGGGAGTTTGATCAGACTGGGGTGTGTGGGACCTGAGAACATTTAGAGAGAAATTTAAAAGATCTGAGGAGTTTGTACAACATGACAAGAACAGGCCAATCAGCCCAACACAGATTGTCTTTTCATATTTCCTTAACATTTCAAATATTCTTTTTACAAATATTTCAAAGTTGTTTACTTCATGTACATGACAGACAGATGAATCTACAGCTCTCTGTGTAAAAAAAGAATTGAAAATGATATTTTATGAAGTGCTAAAGATGACATCTATTAAAGGATGGTAACAACTCTTTTCCAATGCCACCTTCTGATGTCTCCATCCTTAAACTTTGATATTCAAATCCTTCAGTATTTCCTCACAGCTCAGACCCCACAGTCCAGTCTCATCTCTCATCTTTCTTGTCTCCTTTTATCTCACACTCCATACAATATTCCTCATGTCGACTGTGTTTTTCAGATGTTAGTGAGATTCGCTTCTTGATTTACACTCCACACATTGTTGGCACTATATAACTCAGCTTGCCATAGCTTTCTCTCTCTGAATAGTTGATGATGGTGAAGTCACAAAGGCTTCCAGGATTTCCTCACAATTCACAATTCTGAGCTGAAGACCTTCAATTGTATAATTATATTAAAGAGCTTTCTCCCCACATGTGTTACTCTTTACATTTAATTTAATTTAATTGAGTTTGTCTCAGAACCATAAAAAGCAGAAGGCCTTGTTTTGTGTGCCAAGTCAATTCTGGACCCACCCGCCCCCTCAATCCCTTTATCTTTACTCTCCTCTCATGGAGTCCTGTTTGAAAAGCTCATTGATAGTTAAGGTTGATAATCTCTGATGCTCCACTACACTCCACCAAATATTCACTCATAAATAACCAACAAGTCAATGACAGGCGTTCTCACCATCTAAACTCACTCTGACTGCCCACCACACTGATCCTTAATTCAGAAGAGCCCCCTCTTATCAGCATTACTTACTTTTTAATGTCTCCTTTCTGAAATCTCGTCCCCTCTTCTCTCCTGATTCAGACTTTCTCATCCTGCTGTGTCCTTCCTGCTGATGAAGACTCGCTGAGCTTCACTGTCACCGCTGATTTCTCATCTGAGCTCCTGAGAAAAGAGCTGTCAGGTCTGACAAAGAGTCTGAAGAAGATCAGTCAGGGGGACATCATGACAAGGACTCCATCAGGTAAAGCGTCTGGTGACATTGTGTTTGTTATTGAAGTCCATTAGGAGGACCAGAGTGACAATAAGAG
Organism: Polypterus senegalus; assembly: GCF_016835505.1. NCBI lineage: Eukaryota > Metazoa > Chordata > Cladistia > Polypteriformes > Polypteridae > Polypterus > Polypterus senegalus. The sequence continues at coordinate 240,771,979 of NC_053157.1, read as the reverse complement.
GACACTGAAGAAGGCCTGGGGCCTCATGTATAAACGGTGCGTACGCACAGAAACGTTGCATAAGAACTCTTCCACGTTCAAATTGCGATGTATAAAACCTACACTTGGCGTAAATCCACGCACTTTTCCACGGTACCTCATACCTTGTCGTGCATGCAAGTTCTCCTCGGTTTTGCAGACTGGCGGCACACAGCGTCAAAGCAGTGCTACTGTTCCTGTGTGGTTACACCTTATTTTCCTGACGCGGCTTTATAAATACACCGAAACTAACCGCATATTGTTTATTAGTGTAATGCAACTGATTGTAATTAACTTGTAACAATATAATGGTACAGGGAACAGCCATAGTATTCCAAATACCATAACTGCTTTAGCGTTGTTACTCTCACTGCACCTTCTTCTTCTTCTTCTTCTTCTTTCAGCTCCTCTTGTTAGGAGTTGCCACAGCAGATCATCTTTTCAATATTTCTCTCACTGCACCACTCAGAGTATTTATATCACTGTATCTGAGTGTGAATCACAGCAGCAGCTGATCCGAAAGGGAATTATCGGTATACAGCTTCAAGGACACGCTGTCTCAGCCACTGCAAAATGTTTTACAGCCTTTCCTGTACGGACCTCGCGGTTCAGAAACAGAAACAATATCATTTATAAGGTGAAGTTCAGCAAAATATGTATATTAAATTATACAGATAAAACTTTAACTTCATTTAAATAATCTATATTCTTCACTGGGAGTGTCGTTAAGGATAGAATAATTAAACATGTACTACGAAGATATTTCAATGGACCCCTTATCAAGCAGGGTCATTTTTGCTAAATCGCTTGTAATTCGACCTCTCCAAATTAGAATCATTGCTGTTATTGAACTATCTGGAGTATAAACACATGTTTGGTCTCTTTGTAAAGGTAACATTCTCTAGTTTCACCCTTAGTAGTCAGAATCACTGTAGGTGTGACTGATCAAAAGTTATGCATATTAGAACTCACAAAAAAAAAACAAATTTTTTTGTTCTCGCCTAAGTTTTTATGAAAATAAAGGAAAATAAAGCTGCAGTAGGTAGGTGGGGACAGAAACACACTATGTACCAACAGAATAACTTGTTGACTACTCACATTTCAAATTTGAAAAGAATACCTGTAAAAATGACATTTTACACCAGTTTTATGTGGGCATGCCCAGGTGGTTTTAGAGGGACCATTACCCACATTTTGGAACGTATGTTAAAAATATCAATCAGATATCAATGAGGGCTCTACTGAAAGCTTACACCTAAAGGAATCTATATCTACTCACAGTGTCACTCTATTAGTTATGGAAATTCATGTTCCATAATAAAAACAATAAAAAAATACACATTTCTATGTAAAAATAGTCAATACAAGTTATGGGCCAAAAATATATTTATATTTTTATTTTTACTTTTTTTTTTTATAAAATGCACACAAACTATATATATTTCTTTTACAAACTGTTACAACACAGCTCAGCGTTTTTCCCATGTGCCACTTGATGGCAGCAATCACTAGCAAGCAGAAAGCACAAGGGCGTGGCACATGTCGCTCTCTGCCATTAGGCGTCTCCTGGGCGGTTGAATAATTTATAGCAGCGTGCATGCATCTATAATTTAATCGAGCGTTTATTTACGTTTAAACTTCTACTTTTATTCATATTTAAAATGCGAAAAAACTTGGCGAAATCACAATAAACAACCACACACCAACTCTGCAGACTGGCACAAATGCCACCTTCACGCAGCTCCGATCGTTTTGTTAAATAAGTTAATATGGCAAGTTACATATCAAAATGCTCGGCTGCTCATTGGCTGTAAGTTTGGAGTGTCACTCACAGTGTCCAATCAAACTGGTAGATTCTACCAGGGTTTGGAGTTTACGTCATCCTCCAAGCTGTCTGTGACACTCGTTGGCTATACGAGGTGCCAGTCAACCCCAGACCCGTCGTAATTGGCCAACTTAGGTGTCGATCAGAAGCTAACACTTCCGTGTTTCATGCGGTAGCATGGTTATTGCCGACAGAAACAAATTACGTCTGATATGATCAATATAACTGAAAAAAAATTACGTAGGTGGTCTCAAGTTATGAAATGTTTTCTGGAGTTTTTGTCCCTTTGAGGATATATCGTGTGTTTTGGACCTAAATCGTTTTACTGGATTATATTCGCTGGAGCCTTACGGACACAATGGGATCAATACTGCTCGGAAATATTGATGTTTGACTTGCAGCGGGTCTTCAAAGGTAGGGACAGTCAACTCTTAAAAGTATGTACTTCTCTGTAAAAAAGGCTTTATTGTCAGTGCTGTGGTTGTTGTGTGTCAAAATGGTTTATATCATCGGAAAGACGAGACTTTGAAGTTTCATTTGATGGGTAGTATGTCGAGATGCATGACAGAGGGGCATGCACACATTACTGTAACGTTTTTAAAACGCTGTTATGTCCCGGGACCGGCACGAGTGTGCGTTAAGAGGTTTTAAATGTTTTGAAGAATCGGCGCTAAGCTTACAGATGGCTTAACGTCTATTACAGAGCTGATTGTATGGCGATCGGTTACTTGGGGAAAGAAAAGCACTGACTGCAGTGACGGCTACGCCAATATATATTGAATATAAAACAGAAAGAGAAAATAACAACACAGCTAAAAACACAGCGACAAATTTCGGCAAAAGTTAAATGCTTGTGTCATGAGCACGAGGCGGCTATGCAGCCATCCACTGTGCATGAGCTACCTTACTGACGGGCAGGTGAAGGAGCCACCGATTCTTCCTCTGCCCAGTGCCACCACAAGCCTAGAGCCGCCCCTGATTGTACTGCTGCAATAACTTATTTCATCGAAGTGAAACACATGTTTAATAACGTGCTTTAACTCCTATCATCATGAAAATGACATCACGTATACATCTCAGTATTTTAGTTATTCAGAGAGCTGTAATATCACGAATGTAATGAACTCTGTGTCCAGTTGGAGGAAGAAAGCCTGTTTAAGAAGCGAGTAGTGATTCACACACAGAGCACATAGAAGATCAAATACAAAACAAAGCATTTAACGTGCTACTTTAATTACGGTGTGATTTGAGAAACTGGTTAATTAAACGATTTTAAGATGAAGTTTATGATGTTCTACTTTAATGACAAAATAAACTACGTGATTAAAGTAGAAATGTCGAGATTGAAGTTGACATTTCGTGATTTTTCCCCACTGTGTGCCTTTTTTTCTCTGTACCCTAATAAGCTTTCATATGACACTCAGACAGTGGGCTACAACTCGGCTTTTCACGGCGACTTTGATATGTGACCTCTTTTTTATTTCCGGCACTGTGCGATTTTGTGAACGTGAGCTTTCAAGTTTCTCCAACACGCTATGTCACTTGATCAACTTCCTTTTGTTGATTATCCCACGGTTTATTTGAACAAATAGTATGTTTTTCCTTTGCCTCCACTTGGTATTCGCTGAAATTCTTATATTTTCCCCGTGCTTTTCCCATTGTCTTTTCACAGAAGGCTGCGCTTAAGGCGATTTATATTGATTTGCATATTCAAATAGGCGTAATTCTGGGAGGATTTGGGGCGTTACATAATCTTGGCGTGAGCGGCGTTAGTTTTCACGCTGATCGGGATTTATGTAGCGGAAGAACGTGGAAGTTGGAGTATGCACAGATTCCTGCATCTGGATTTTTCTGTGCGTAAGCACATTTACTTTTGCTTGCTTACGCCATGTTATAGTGCGAGTTCTACGCTCGGCGTTATACATGAGGCCCCTATATAAATCCCGATCAGCGTGAAAACTAACGCTCGTGCACGCGCATTATGTAATGCCCCAAATCCTCCCAGAATTACGCCTATTTGAATATGCAAATCAATATAAATCGCCCTTAAGCGCCTTCTGTGAAAAGACAATGGGAAAAGCACGGGGAAAATATAAGAATTTCAGCGAATACCAAGTGGAGGCAAAGGAAAAACATACTATTTGTTCAAATAAACCGTGGGATAATCAACAAAAGGAAGTTGATCAAGTGACATAGCGTGTTGGAGAAACTTGAAAGCTCACATTCACAAATCTCACAGTGCCGGAAATAAAAAAGAAGTCACATATCAAAGTCGCCGTGAAAAGGCGGTTGTAAGCCTGTCTGAGTGTCATATGAAAGCTTATTAGGGTACAGAGAAAAAGGCACTCAGTGAGGAAAAAGCACGAAATGTCAACTTCAATCTCGACATTTCCACTTTAATCACGTAGTTTATTTTGTCATTAAAGTAGAACATCATAAACTTCATCTTAAAATCGTTTAATTAACCAGTTTCTCAAATCACATCGTAATTAAAGTAGCACGTTAAATGCTTTGTTTTGTATTTTCTACTCGTATGTGCTCTATGTGTGTGAATCACTACTTGCTTCTTAAACCGGCTCTCTTCCTCCAACTGGAAACAGAGTCCATTACATTTCTGATATTACAGCTCTCTGAATAACTAAAATACTGAGATGTATACGTGATATCATTTTCATGATGATAGGAGTTAAAGCACGTTATTAAACATGTGTTTCACTTCAATGAAATAATTTATTGCAGCAGTACTCAGGGGCGGCTCTAGGCTTGTGGTGGCACTGGGCAGAGGAAGAATCGGTGGCTCCTTCGCCCACCCGTCAGTGAGGTAGCTTATGCACAGTGGATGGCTGCATAGCTGACTCGTGCTCATGACACAAGCATTTAACTTTTGCCGAAATTTGTCGCTGTGTTTTTAGCTGTGTTGTTATTCTCTTTCTGTTTTATATTCAATATATATTGGCGTAGCCGTCCTGCAGTCAGTGCTTTTCTTTCCCCAAGTAACCCGATCGCCACACAATCAGCTCTGTAATAGGCGTTAAGCCATCTGTAAGCTTAAGCGATTCTTCAAAACGCTTAAAGAACATTGAAATATCTTTGTAGTACATGTTTAATTATTCTATTCTTCACGACACTCCCAGTGAAGAATATAGATTATTTAAATGAAGTTAAAGTTTTATCTGTATAATTTAATAAACAAATTTTGCTGAATTTCACCTTATAAATGATATCGTTTCTGTTTCTGAACCGTGAGGTCCGTACAGGAAAGGCTTTAAAACATTTTGCAGTGGCTGAGACAGCGTGTGCTTGAAGCCGTATACCGATAATTCCCTTTCCGATCAGCTGCTGTTGTGATTCACACTCAGATACAGTGATATAAATACTCTGAGTGGTGCAGTGAGAGAAATATGGAAAAAGATGATCTGCTGTGGCAACTCCTAACAAGAGGAGCTGAAAGAAGAAGAAGAAGAAGAAGTGAGAGTAACAACGCTAAAGCAGTTACTTGGAATACTATGGCTGTTCCCTCTACCATTATATTGTTACGAGTTAATTACAATCAGTTGCATTACACTAATAAACAATATGCGGTTAGTTTCGGTGTATTTATAAAGCCGCGTCAGGAAAATAAGGAGTAACTACACAGTAACAGTAGCACTGCTTTGACGCTGGGTGCCGCCAGTCTGCAAAACCGAGCGGAGAACTTGCGTGCGACAAGGTATGAGGTACCGTGGAAAAGTGCGTGGCTTTACACCAAGTGTAGGTTTTATACATCGCGATTTGAACGTGGAAGAGTTCTTACGCAACATTTCTGTGTGTACGCACCGTTTATACATGAGGCCCCTGGTCTTTAACATTTATCTGCCAACCTTTTTTTTTTAAATGGCTAAGCCAGCTCAGAGCACAAATGAATTGTTTATTTGAGAACCGAGAAGACGTTAATGGAATCAAATTGAGCTCAGCCTCAGTGCTTTATAACATCAGAACATCTCAATCTGCTCCTGCTGTCTTCACTGTCCATTACATTCTGCTGGATGGAGTCCACGTTAAAAGTTCACGTTCATCCATTTTCAGCTGTGCTCCCCCTGGGCTCTCGTGTTTTATATTCCTGCTGTTGTTTGCTCAGAAGTCGTGTCTCCAACCGACATTTAAAAGGAGTTTACTCACCAAAAGCATTTTATTTTATTTATTTTGGTGGTGAAGATAAGCAAACTGGAGGACTGCGTCAGAACTCTGAGTACTTGAGGACCACCTGAACATTTCAGTGAGTGCAGCCTCAGAGTAAAACACACTTTATAAATTATGAATTACGTACGTTTACACATAAAGACAGCGATTTGTTTAAAGACAAACTAAGGTCAAGCAGCCAAGAGCACAGGGTCCATCCCGGCCGTCCACCACATTAGACATTTACTGTATGTGTGTATTGTGAAAATAAGCAGAGAGAGTGGGCACAAAGAGTTGGGGTACCACCCTGAAATACCCCGTTTAATGATGAAGATGAAATAAAAAGCACAAAGACGGAGCACAATGATGACATGTCCTGTAATCAAAGGCTGTCAAGTTAAAGTCACTTGTGAGTTTGAGCTCCGTCTTCCTCAGTCACAGATCTGTAATGAACACCCACTTCTGGTGACATTTTATAGTGGTGTCACAGAAGAGGCTGTGGAAATGACGTCACTCGTCTTGTGGCCTGTGAACTCACTGAAGTGATGACATTAGCAGGAGCAGCACCCTCTTGACTCAGGGTGGGATGTCTTAAGATGATGGACCTCTGAAGATGTTGCCAACTGTACCTGCTTGTCAATATTTATAAAATACAGTATATTTATCACATTGTAAATCAGGACAAAAACTAATACAAGGAGTTCAATGGACCCTCTGTAGACCTCCGTGATCGAATTGTGGTGAAGAGTAGAGCAGAGCAAAGGGATAAAGTCATTTGTAAAGCTTTGAGTGTTACCAGGAGCACAGTGGTATCAAGAATTGTTAAATGGAAGATGTTTGGAACCACCAGGACACTTTCTAGAGATGGCCAGTCTGAGTAACTGGGAAGGAAGGACCTTGGCCAAGGAGGTGACCAAAAACCTTATGGTCCCTATAACAGAACTTCAGAAGTCCTCTACTAAGATGAGAGAAACTGTAGGAAGGACGGCCATCTCAGCAGCGCTCCATAAATCAAGCGTTTATGGTGGAGTGGCCAGGCAGAAGATATCCATCCCGCTATTATCCAACCTGCTATATCCTAACTACAGGGTCACGGGGGTCTGCTGGAGCCAATCCCAGCCAACATAGGGCACAAGGCAGGAAACAAACCCCAAGCAGGGTGCCAGCCCACCGCAGGGCACACAAAAACACACCAAGCACACACTAGGGACAATTTAGGATCACCAGAGCACCTAACCTGCATGTCTTTGGACTGTGCGGGAGAAAGCCGGAGTATCCGGAGGTAACCCATGCAGACACTGGGAGAACATGCAAACTCCATGCAGTGAAGACCAGGGAAATGAACCCGGGTCTCCTAACTGTGAAGCAGCAGCGCTACCCACTGCACCACCATGCCACCCCAGGCAGAAGATACTCTCGAATAAAACACATATGACAGCCTGAGAACATCAAGTGAAAGATTTAATGATCTGTGGAGAAAATCATTGAACTCTTTAGACAGAAGACCAAGCAGGATGTCTACAGTAAACCAGGCACAGCTCACCACCTGCCTAATGCCATCTCTACAGTGAAGATGGTGGTGACAGCATCAGGCTACGGGGACAAAGTGACAGGTCAGAATTGAGGGGAGGAGAAGTGCATTCAAATACAGAGAGGACCTGAATGAAGTGTCTGAATACTTCTAGGAAGGAGATGTTTCAGTTTTGATTTGTAATAAATGTGCAGACCTTTCTGAAGACCTGCGCTCACTTTGTCATTATGGTTACTGAGTGTAGACTGATGAGCACAAAAGGCACATTAATCCATTTAAAATTAAATCAACAACACGGTAAAGTGTGCAGAAAGTGAAGGGGTCTCAATACTCTCTGACTCCCTATATATTTATTATTAATATGAATATTCAGTTCTACATTTGACCTAATTTGCCAGCCCTTCTATATTTTATAAATGTTTTATTTGAACTCCTCTGCATTTGTAATTCATGTTTAAGAACTAAACTAAGATCCCACAATGCCATCTTCACAGTTTCCATTCTTCTTCTCTTTTCTTTTTATTTTCAGCTCATGAAGCTCCAGTTTTCGCCCTCCAGCCTCCTGAACCTCAGAGCAGAGACGACTTTTTAAAATGTGAGTTTGTGCTTTGACTGAATGGATCATCACAATAAAAATCATTGAAGTTTTAATAGAGCAGGACAGGCTTAGGATATGAAAGTCTGAGTGTTGTGTGACTGAGGGGCTGAGAGTGATGGGGGTCCTGTGACTGGTGCATTATGGGATAGAGAGACTCAGGCAGTGAATCACCAAAGCAGTCTGTTGAACCCGAGTTCTGATGTGTCAGAAATGTTTAAAAAAGGAAAAATAAAATCCACGTCATGGGGTGCATTTACTTTTTCACATGACTCTATATAAAGAAACACAATTGTACGTGAAATAAGTTAAAGCTGAATAAAGTCCTCGTCATCTTCCGTTCTTTACTCTACAGAGCAGACACTTTGCTTTGAGTTCTCGACTTCACAAATTTTAATCATTTAAACAAATGAAATGGCAGAGAAAATTATTGGGGGTCCTTAGAAGTTCAAAGACCCCACTGGACTGTTGTGACATCTCAACCTGACTGATTTCTCTAATGAGTGTCACCGGGGTCTTCAGTCACTCAGTCAGGTCCTCAGTCTACTGTATTGTGTCCTTGTGTGCCTCACACTGAACGAGAACAAATGGAGGAGATGAAGAAGGTCACAGACAAGGGTGGTCAAGATAAGACTACAAAACCATCTCCAGTGAGCTTCATGTTGCAGGAGCACAGCTGCTAATATTCTCAAGATGTTTGAGGTCCTTAGGACTGTAGCCCACCTCCCTGATGAGACCACCAGAGTAAAGCTGACCTCTGACTGAACAGAAGTAGCGTTTAAATGGAGGAGAAAATGCAGTGTGGTGTGGTGGTGAAGACTTTGGAGTTCAAACCCTGAGGTTGTGGGTTCAAATCCCACTACTGCCACCACTGTGTGACCTCAGCAAGTCACTTCACCTGCCTGGGCTCTGATTGGACAAAGAAAAGAAAAGGAAACAATGGAATCTCAGATAATTGGAGTCACCTTGGATAAGAATGACAGTCAAATAATAAAAAGAAATGACAGGAAACACACTAAAGAAAGAAAGAGAGACACAATGACAGATGGGAAAGGCACTATATAATAGATAGATAGATTAAAAATAGCAAATACTGATTGCATCTTTTAAGCAAATAATTTATGTGGTTCTGATGTGTGACACTTGAATTATTTTAAATTAAAGAGGTGGACTGTGACAATAAAACATGTCATTTAATAAAGCCAGCGGTCAGTGTGGACAGTCCATCAGAACTCTGACCTCAATGGTGACCTTATGTTGTTTATCATAATTTCTGACGACTGACATGACTTTCAAATGACTGACTTGACTGCCTTTCTCTTTGTTGTCTGTTGTTGTCTTTTTATGATTTAATTTTTAATCGTCACAGATTCTGTCCAATCAGATGAGCTCTTTACCATTAGTGTCTCGTCAGCACAGCTCCTGGTTGGTTCTTGTTAATTGTCTGTGTTGTGCTCCGACCCCAGTCCCGTGACACACTCCCAGAATTCTTCACTCGTTTTCTTTTCTCTCCTTTCAGACTTCTGTCCCCTCACACTGGACATCAACACGGCACACAAGCACCTCCATCTGTCTGAAGGGAACAAGAAGGTGACGTGGGATTGGAAAGAGACTAAATATCCTGATCATCCTGACAGATTTGAGTACTATGAACAAGTTCTGTGCAGAGAGGCTCTGACTGGGACTCGCTGTTACTGGGAGGTGGAGTGCAGTGGACACTACGTGAGGATTGGAGTCGCATATAAAGGACTGAGCAGGAAAGGACGGGGCAGGGAGTGCGGCTTTGGAAACAACGACAAGTCCTGGTGTTTGCAGGGTTCTCTTTCCAAGTACTATGTGAGTCACAGTAACAAGCAGACTGTAATCAGCGCCCCCTACAGCCCCAGAATAGGTGTGTATCTGGACTGGCCTGCTGGCTCTCTGTCATTTTATAGCGTCTCATACACAATGACCCTCCTGCACAGGTTCAACACCTCCTTCACTGAGCCCCTCTATCCAGGATTTGGGGTTTTTTTTTAAATCCAATGTAACAATGAGCACTCTGACACCATGTGACCACTGACCAGTACCCTCCACCGGTCACTTGATGTCCCCACAAACTTAGGAGTCTTTGTGTTTGTAGTTTGGGGTCAAAATTAATTTTACACTATAGGTGGGGGGCAGCGCCTCTGTGAGTGAATTTGTGGATGAGAATGTGGGGCGAGTACTGCTGTTAGGGTCTCCATTATTATTGGGTCTAAGTAGCCAATCAGGTGTGTGTGTCATAGTGAGGGGCGGTGACACTTCAGAGCTACAAATACCAGTCTGACCAGCAGGGTCACTGTTGATTCACAGCCACATGTCCTTCAGGCTGACACCCCAACTGCTGTGTCCTCTGAGTGTCACTGAATGTCACCTGTCACTCAGTCTATATAGCGCCTTTCAGTAGTGCTGCTCCAGCAGGACCACATGACTGTCTCAGTATCCAGAGCCTCATTCCAGTGACTATTTAGGAGCACAGAGTGACAGAAGTGATAGGAGTGCTGGCCTCTGAACAGACATTGTCTGCCCCTCTATTAGTTACTCCGGTGGTCTGTCACCTCTGAATGAATTCACTGTGAATGTCTAAAGACGAGGACTCGCCGCTCAGTCATATGTCGGTCTTACTGATGGAGTTTGGTGTTTTACTGAGTCACTTGGTGTCACGTTAGACATTAAACTGCACCTTCTCCTTGTTGTTCCCACTGTCACCCAAACTCAAGGAGACGAGTCAGCTGACTGACTTCACCTTCACTGTCGGTGTTCAAAGTGACAATCAGATGTGACACTTGGGACACTTTTATCTTTCCACTGACACACACATTCCAGGATTCATTTACAATTCCCTCAGGACCCCTCAAGGAGTGGCTTGTCACCTGACATCAGTGTGTGTGAAGAAGCCAATGAAGGCCCAGTCTGACAGCCCCCCCCACTGTGTATTACAGGCCACACCAGCAGATGGCGACTGTGACTTGTAAGTCTGTCATCTTCATGGAGCCTAAGGGGTTAAAAGGAAGAGGAGAAGGTGTGAAAAGAGTGAGGGGTGAGGATGATAGAGAAGAGAGTCAGGGTGATAAAGGGTGAGATGAGTGACCTGAGACAGAGTGAGTCAGACGAGTGTGTCACTTGTGTGTTTGTCAGTTTTGTTCCTCCCTCTGATTTTCTCCTCTTTGACTCGCCACGCTGATGGCCGTCCTGTGATCACAGATTGTATTCCTCGTTGATCAAATCCAGTATCTCGATGTGTGACTGACGTCTGATTCTTTAAGCACTCGCTCATCAGACAGGTTGTCACCCAATGAGCTCTTCACTGCTGACCTAAGCCCTGCTGCCCTCTCTCTCTCCTGTCACCTCGGCCATTGCTTCAGTCCCGCTGTGTCACCTCATAAAGCCACTGGTCTGTCTGGTCACTCAGGTCCTCGTCACAGCTGCACACTGGCAGTCGTTCAAACTCTACAGGCTGACAGCCATGTTGTCCTGTCGTCTGATGTTTGTGTTGGTTGAGGTCGTCTCCTGCTGACCTTGGGGCTTTTAGAGCTCAGGATTAATGAAATGGAAATGTCAGTAAGCAGGGTGGGCAGGTGGGCACATTCAGGGCAAAATGTCATTTAAAAGTTGATGAGCACACTGGACACATCGCCAGTCACTGATAATCGACTCCACGTCAGCTCCTGTGGCCCTCATCATGTGCTGTCAACTCAGACGCTGGTCATGTGACTTGCACCTTAGTGACATTCCTGGGACTTTCAGGGCTGTGACATCAGCTGATTCTTCTGGAGCCAAACTGCTCCCTCTTGTGGCCTCTCTGCATATTAAACACATGAGAAGTTAGGATGTGAAGTGTTTGGTGAGATCTAAAAAATATTCAGAATATTGACATGACCTTGAAGGACAGTTTGGTTTAATAATAAGTAATGTGTAAAAGAATACTTATTTTAGTTTAATCTTCAGTTAATTATGATTAGGTGTTACATTCACAGAGATAAATGGCCTGTTAATGCTTCACAGTTTGTAAAATTTGAATTGCTTATTAATCTAAAAAGATCAAACACAAAAATAAAAAACATAGACGAGTGTTATTTGTCAAATCTGTTCATTTGTTAAATTTTGATTTGTAAATTACACTAATCATATCTCATATTTCTGATGATATTAGGACTTCTTGTTTATGATTAATCCTCTTTAATAAAAGGACAAGTGTCTGTGTGTCTGTCTGTGTATTTGTCCAGTCACTATGTCTCTGTCATTCCAACAGATGGCACATCTCAAACATTTGTTTTAATGCACTGTACTACTACAAACATTTGTGATGCACCATCTGTTGGAATGATAATTGTAATTCATTTTATTACTACATGCGTTTCAAAATACATTCCCACAGATGGTGCACTGCAAACTTTAACACTGAGATCTACGTTGACTACTTAGAATTCAACCCATCTTAGACATGCAGCACAGCTAGTTTGGTAATAAAGAGCAAAAAGTTATAAAAATATATATTTATAATTTTAAAGAATTTTGAGAGTGCAGCAACAAATATAGTGAGGCCACTTGGATGTTTTATTCTTCCATTCGCAGCAATGAAGCTCAGTATTGAGACAGATGAGCGTTGCTCCCCGTTCTGAGTGTTTGTGTCCTGCTGTGTGTGTTTGTCCCCGTGTGTGTCCATGTGACACATGATAATCTGAGGTTACGAGGTGAGTGGTCCCTGTGACTCCAGTCTGACCCCACAATTTTCATATCAGCTGCTAATAAATCCTGACATTAAATTTTATTAGGAACACTTCTTAAACACTTTTAGATTTTTCCCACCATAATATTCAAGTGATGGCTCCTTGAATTCTGTACGCACTGCTGATATTATTTGAGGAGTCAAAGCTGCTGTAATTCTGCTAAGATGTGGATTAGCAATAAGAAGAGACGGCTACTTCAGTCACCTCTCGAAGGGCAGCAGCTGATATTCAGACTTCGCTTCAATCGACACCAAGTGTGCATCTCTGCAGCCCGGAGCCTCCACCCTGGAGCTCCAAGGAGGTGGCGTTGACTCTACTGGGCGCCAACTGGGGGGGACTTGGAGCTCGAAAAACTAAAGAGGTCTGCAATTCTCCACTATGCCTACTAGAGGGGGGTGTACCGTCATGTTAGTCATATTTAGTCGTAATAACGAGGTAGTAAGTTATATAATTATGAGGTGATAAGTCATAATAATATAATAATAACAATCAAGTGCCAGTGACCTGCTATTACTATTAACAGACTTGCATTTAATTTGGTTCTGCTTCTTTAGCAACGTGAGACTCGCAGTCAGATTAACTGGATTTAATTAACAAATATTGGCGGTTGTGTTAAGTAGTGAGATGTCAAATAAAATGACACTTTCTATTGGCTAACTAAACAAATTACAATATGCAAGCTTTCTTGGCAACTCTAGCCCCTTCTACGGACGTGCTCTTCCCAAGCCATCCCATAATAGTCACCTACACTCCCTCTGTAGATGTCGCTCTCTTCTCGGTGTCTCCATCACTGATGTACTCCTTTATCGTTTCTCGGCGCTCCTTAAATCTCGAGTGTGCGCACATAACCGTGGACTGTCTCAGCCCGTCTTGTGTTAATGGCGGACACTTTGAGATCGCAGCACCGACTGAGCCTCGACTGTAAGCAGACGGCTATTAACGTGAGGCTCACTCCGCTAAGTCTCAGTGTGACACGCGCTTCACGGAGTGCCCGACTTGTTTAGTCCGGTGCTGCGCTTTGAGATCAGCGGGAACGCGCACTGCAGTGAGGTGGGGGGTGAAGGCGCAGCGCAGGTTTGGTCCGCACGTTGAACGGCACCTTCAGGTTATTACAATTGACCGGGCAGATTATGAGATCGCAGGTGACTTTGACTTCAGTTTGACAGACACAAATACAAACACGCGTCATGAACTTCAGAATGTGACTGCGCCTCCACCATTTACATGATTCCATTTGATTGTTTTCTTTCTATTGATTTATTTATTGATTTATTTTTGCGCACTGCACTTCTGCACAACCGTATTTGGTTTCGGGGTGTTACGACAGCATGTGAGGTAATGAGCCGTTTCCGGAGCCTAAATTACCAAGCAGCATCCACTTGCAGAGCCACAGCTCCATACGTCACCGCAGTTTTAGATCCACGGTTGTAGACCCGGAAGTGACGTCACCATTTCTAGGCAAGGCGAACACATGAAGTCTCAGTTTTTAGCACGAGCGCAGCATTTTTAAGCAGAAATAAAATATGACAGAAAACAGCACGGTATTGTTATTATTATTATTACTGTTATACTTAATTATAATTATAAAACTTACATTTTGCAAAACATTTTTCAAAACAGTGTCAAAAGTTAACGTTACATTTACGTGTATGTAATCTTTGGCTGGCGAGCTAATTGTTCATAACTGCAACACTGGTTACGGTGGTTTGCCTCGTAAAAACTGGAGAAATCGACACTTAATGTTGCATTGTCAGCAAAATACGATAAAAATGCATTTTTCCCAAAGTTCAGTCCATCTTCTTGATGAACAGAAAATTCCCAGTACTTTAAGACGATATTTCAACTTAAATTAAGATCTTTTTAGTTCCGTTATATTGTTTGTTATATATTTTATAAATTGTATTCATCCAGCCATCCATCCATTCATTTTATAACGAATGTTAACGTAGTGTTTATTTGACTTTTAATTCTTTTCTGTTTTTTTGAGGTGGGCGCGACTTTTTAATGAAACAATAAACATATTCCTGTTCGGTTAAGAAGTGAAGTTTAAGTCTTTAAAAGAGAAAGTAATGTAGGGATAAGCTTCAAAATTCAACGTCACTTTATAATAAATTATGTTTTCTTATTTAGCCAGTGAAGTCGTGTCAAATGATGCTGCTTTTAAGAAAACTGAGAAATTAAAAATCCTTTGCCCAAATTGAATGTTCAGAATTTGGTGCTTTAGTTAACAAGTCTAAATCTTCCTTCATTTTCTTACTACAGTTGTGAAAGATCTTTTACCTTCTCTTTGGTAAACCACATTTAAGTGTTATAAATTAGTTTTTAAATCTTGGATATGTACCTACATTATTTATACTGGCTAATAACCTCTTCTTAAGATAAAAAAAAAATACTTTATCCCTGTGACCTATCAAATTTTAGGCCAATTTTCTAAGCTTTCTTGTATTTCTAAAATTGAGAGAAAGCTGTTGGTAAGCTTTTCTGTATATTTTTGCAAATAAAAGTAATCTCTTGTAACATTTTCCTCAGGTACTGCTTTAGAGTATTCAATGATTCGCACTCCACTGACCATGATGGTATTTTTAGGCCCATAGTATTCCATCTACAGTAAGTGCCACATTTGATACTATAGACCATAATATTCATCTGATCAGCTACATGAACCATCTCAGTGTTCTACAATAGAGGTTTGCCTGTTAGAAAGTAGATTCCTTGAAATTTTCATTTGTTGAATTTTAACAAAGCAGAAGTGCTAGACACTGGTTCGAAAGCAGTAGTATTAGGCATGCGGCTTCTGTCAAACTGTCAATCAAAAAAATGAATGGCCTTAAGCCACACCCCCTTTATGACGTCATATCAAAAGCCCCATCTTTAAGCCCCACCCTTTATGACTACATACCAGACGTCCCGCCCCATAATCCCGCCTTTTTTGACATCAGACAGGAAGTTTCGCACTGTAAGCCAGCTCCTGCACGTGATCCAGCCCCCACCTCGTTCACGTGACCCAACCCCTCCTCCGGCGGCGAATTGGTGAAGGACACACTGTCCCCGCCAAGACTCCGCCTTGAACATGTCCCCCTGCACCTGATTGGTTAAGGAAACTGTCAAAGGCAGTTTGATGGATGTTTTCCCTCTCCTTGAACCCACCACTGTCCCCACCCACTTCCCAGCACCCCCTATCTCGAAAAATAAGCCCAGGCATGTTACAGCCTTTACCTCGGCAAGTCCAGACATGCCCAAGGTCGGACCTTGACTAGTCCAGGCAGGTTGCTGCCTTGGCCCTGGACAAGACCGGGCACATTCCAATCTGTACCCTGCCGGCCTGAAGGGCCTGCCTTGGCTCCCGGTATGGCAGCACCTGATTGCCAGCCTCCCCACACTTCCCTGTCCTCTCTCCGGAGGACGTGTGCTCCCTGCTGAAAGCCCTTCTGAAAGTGCTTTTTGATCTGTTTGTGAAAAAGCACCCTTTGTTTTAGTAGCATTCAGGGTGAAGGGGATGTAAGTTTAAACTGTGATTCCAAGAGTCAACAAGCGTCTGCAAACGTCTTGAATACGAGTCAAAGGACCAGGGTTTTTGCAAGGATCACTTTCAGGGGCAGAGTTAAGCTAGACATTATTATTCCAAAATGAAACTTTGCCCCTATCACAAATATAAGGTAGTAAAAACTAAAATGTACAAATACTAAGTCACAGAGGAGATTAGAAAACATCTTAAGACTGGATCAACAAGGGATCACTCCAAGCTCACCGCACAATACAACAGAACCTACGTGTTCTGTGGTATATTATCAGCTAAACTGTCATCTATGTAGGCAGTTCTATAGGATTGAAAAGAGTTCAGAAAAATATTATTTAACATCTGCTAATATGAGGCTAATTAACATTAGCCAGTTATTGTTAGAATCTTATCTGGCACTAAATGAGGCTTGTGTTCATCCTGATTCAGGAAGAACATTAAATATTGGAGTTTAGAATATGAACTAGACTGGTAGTCTTGATGGTAAGGCCATTTGTTCAAAAATAATTAAATAAATAAAGTTAAGTATGAAGTAAATAACCACATGAAAAAGTGGAGTTATAAAGGAGTTATTACAATTTGAAAAACTGCCGTAATGTATAAAAAACATTTGAAATAAATAATAAGATTTTTTGACATGCGCAGTCTGAAATAGTCTGAATGTGTCTTAAAGAGTTCATTTTTAATTAAAACTTAAAAAGGCAAATTAAAAATATTAAACCCGAATGAAGCACAGAAGTACCATTTAATGATATCAATTAGTGTTAAGTATTATCATGCAATGGGCGGCACGGTGGTGCAGTGGTAGCGCTGCTGCCTTGCGGTTAGGAGACCCGGGTTCGCTTCCCGGGTCCTTCCTGCGTGGAGTTTGCATGTGCTCTGATTTCCTCCCACAATCCAAAGACATGCAGGTTAGGTGGATTGGCGATTCTAAAATGGCCCTAGTGGGTGTGTTTGTGTGTGTCCTGCGGTGGGTTGGCACCCTGCCCAGGATTGGTTCGTGCCCTGTGTTGGCTGGGATTGGCTCCAGCAGACCCCCGTGACCCTGTATTTGGATTCAGCGGGTTAGAAAATGGATGGATATTATCATGCACCAGGATTTATTTATAAGGTTTATTTAATTTAGTTATAAACAAAATGATTGGTGGCATTTAACTTTGAAACAAACAATAGTTTGATAGAGCTTAAAGAGTTAGAATGCAAGACAAACCTCTACACTATATAACAAATGTTGCTGTTCCAATAGGAGTATCTCAGATCTCTGTTTTATTTTAACCTTTTGACAAGAAGCCCCTGGTCAGGGAAATATACCACATATATTGAAAATGAACAGTGCCGACATGCTAACTAAATAGATATAATCTAAGATATTTTAGAATATGGCCCTGTGCGGTAACCCCATGATTCTGACAAACTAAAGGGTCTTCACTTAATTCTCCAACTTCCTGCGGGTGCTATGGATCTTGTAATGGAGACTGCAAAAGATTCTATAATTTTACTTTGTAATGGTCCATATGACGGAGATCTAGTGCCTGTGTCCGCAGTGTTAACCAGTCATAGGACATGATGTTCAAAATTCACCTAGTATTTTTCAGAAGAGATAGGACAAGTGTGGCGTGTGTTCTGTATTCTCTTTTCTAAATTAACTATTCACAGTGACCATACTCTTGAGACCTTAGGTTTGTTATGCCGAAGTACCTTTCACAGACCTGAATAAGAGACATCCATCAAAATGCTCTTGACACAAAGGAGGCCCAATCATGCCGGTGGGGTGGACTGACTGTTGTCTTCTTTAATTTCTTGATGACTTCATTCAGCAGATTTTTTCTTCATAGAGCAGGCGTCGTGGTGAAGTTTTCTCTGCATTGAGGACAGCTGCTCTCTTGGCTCTGATCCCAGTACAACAACAACATTTATTTCTGTCGCACATTTTCATACAATCAATGGAGCTCAAAGTGCTTTACATGAAGAAAGAAAAAAAAAGACAACATAAATAAGAATTAAAATAAGGGAACACTAATTAACATAGAATTAAAGTAAGGTCTGATGGCCAGGAAGAAAAAGAAACTTCAGACGGCTGGAGAAAAAATAAAATCTGCAGGGTTTCTGAAGCCACGAGACCACCCAGCCCCCTCAAAGCATTCTACCTAACATCAATGACCTCAATCAGTCCTCATGGTATTCAGGGTTCTCATGGAAGCTCTTGATGATGACGGTCATGTGGACCTCTGGCCTTTAATCCATCAATGTAGGGACATCACAGTGCTATGATCAGGTGGTGGTCTCGCAGGTCGCCAGCACAGAAAACTGGAAAAAGAACACAAGAGAGAGTAGGAGTTAGTACAGATATTGAAGTCACCATGAATAGTAATGATAATTAATTGAATATGCTGAGCATCAGGATTACATTAAGATGAAGCTCTGAGAAGTCCATGTTAAAGTAAAGAGTTTTCAGCCATGTTTTAAAGAGCTCCACTCTGTTATCCTTGTGAATTTCTATAGGTCAGCTATTCCAGATTTGAGGTGCATAACAGCAGATGGCCGCCTCACCACTTCTTTTAAGTTTAGCTCTTGGAATTCTAAGTAGAACCTCATTTGAAGATCTAAGGTTATAATTTGGAGTGTAAGGTGTCAGACATTCTGATATATAAGATGGAGCAGATGATTTAAGGCTTTGTACACCATTAGCAGTATTTCAAAGTCAATTCTAAATGACACGGGTAACCAGTATAGGGATGCTAAGACTGGGATGATGTGCTTGGGTTTTCTTTTCCTAGTTAAGATTCTAGCAGCTCCATTCTGCACTCATTGTAACTGATTGATGTGTTTTTTTGAGTGGTCCTGAGAGGAGTGCATTACAGTAATCTAGTCGACTGAAAATAAAAGTGTGAACTCATTTCAATGTTATAACTTTTGCTCTATTTCTTAAGTGAAAAAATGTTATCGTAGTAATCTGATTAATATGCGATTTTAAATTCAGGTCAGAGTCAACAGTTACCCATAAATTCTTTACCTCCATCTTGACTTTTAATCCTACCTAAGTCATCAAGTTAATTCTTGTAACCTCATTATATCCATTATTGCCAATCACTAAAATTTCAGTTTTCTTTTTATTTAGTTTGAGAAAATTATTTCTCATCCATTCGGAAACACAAGTGAGACATTCTGTCAGTGAATGAAGAGAGTCGAGGTCATCACGCGCTATTGATAAGTACAGTTGTGTGTCATCAGCATAGCTGTGGTAGTTCATATTATGCCCTGAGATAATCTGACCTAATGGAAGCATGTAAATCGAAAAGAGCAGCGGAACAGGATTGAGCCTTGTGGAACACCATATAGAATATCATGTGTCATTGAAGTATAATCACCACAACTAACAAAGAATTTTCCACCTGACAGGAAGGATTCAAACCAATTTAAGACCCTGCCAGACAGGCCCACCTATAGACTAAGGCGATTTCTAAGAATATTGTGATCAATGGTATCAAATGTGGTACTCAGATCTCACAGGATGAGAACAGATAAATGGTCTCTGTCTGCATTTACCTGCAAGTCATTTACTACTTTAACGAGTGCAGTTTCTGTGCTGTGATTTGTTATGAAACCCAACTGAAACGTATCAAGAATGGCAGGTTTATTGAGGTGATTATTTAGCTGCATAATGATGGCCTTCTCTAGGACTTTACTTAAGAAAGGCAGGTTAGAAATGGGTCTAAAATTGTCAAAAACAGAGGAGTCGAAATAATTTAACTTGAGCAGGGGTTTAACAACAGCAGTCTAAAGACAGTCTGGGAAGACCGCCGTATCTAATGTCGAGTTTACTATGTCAAGAATATTATGAATTAGCACACCAGATACTTCTCTGAAAAAACAAGTTGGTATTGGGTCGAGTACACAGGGGGAGGGTCTCAAATGAGAAATTATTTCATGTAAATCAGGTAAATCTATCCTGGTGAAATAATTAAATTTGTTTATAATGGAGCACTGGGGCGTAAGAGGATCAGTGTTGGGGAGATATACTATATTATTTCTAATATCATTAATTTGTTGATTAAAAAATACAATAGCCTTCAAGTTTCACTGGAAGTATTTTGGAGGCATTCTGTTCAGTGACCAGAGTTTAGCAGACAATAAATCATAGAGAATAAGACTCTGGGATTACAAGCATTGTTATTTATAATTCTACAGAAATAGCAGCGCCTCTCAAGACGGACTGTGTTATTGTATTCTGTTATTTTAACCTTCAATATCTCATAGTGGATAGTCTGTGAGACACTTCAGGCAGAAACTGTGACCACAATGCAGTGACACGCGGTCAGACAGGGTGACCAGACTCACCGAGCAGGTGAACTCGTCCTGTGATACAAACAGTTTGGCTTCAGCCATCGTCAGTCTGAGGAGAGGCAGGCAGAGAGAATCAGTCAGACAAACAAGGAAGTGACTTGTGAAGAAACCAAAGTGAAAGTTTGTCTGTGGTCAGTGAGGATGATGATGATGATTCCCTATTGCCAGTCCCTCTGTAATAGCCCACCTCAGACTCATTCCACTTAAGTACATAAGTGTGACCCCTCCAGCCTGTCACTTCTCAATGACAAACACTTGGACTCGCTGTCACCAGCACTAACAAATGTACAGATGTCTCTGAGACACATGAAGGCTCGTACAACATTTGCTTATATCAGTGTTTCTCAACCTTTATCCATGTGTGCCCCATCTTTTCATATTAGATTTTGTGGCACTCCACCCCTTAAATTGTATTTACATTTTCAGATTTTTGATTATATTGAGATCCACCCAATAACACTAAATTTTAATTTGTTAATGCACTATTGGCAGAAGTGCTCAAGTCTCGATCAAACTGGGCATCGCTAATATGTTTTCATCATCAAAATATACAGCCACACATGTGACATATTTCAAATTAAAACCCAAGTGATAAAACATATGTAAAATTCAAACATTTCTTTAGTTTTCATTAAATTTCATAAATTGTTTAGTAATTTTAATAATTCCACATTTTAAATTATTCCATTCTTTAATAATACAAATCAAATTATAAATATTATAAACACTCCTAAGAATAATATCACGTCTTATTTCTAAAACAATAAGTGACATATTAGCGATTCCAGAAGTGCCGTCTAAAATTAGAACATTAGAACAGTTTAGACGAGAACAGGCCATTCAGCCCAACAAAGCTCGCCAGTCCTGTCCACTTATTTTCTCCAAGAAAACATCAAGTCGAGTTTTGAAGACGTCTTACTGTCTACCACACTACTTGGTCGCTTATTCCAAGTGTCTATTGTTCTTTGTGTAAAGAAACACTTCCTAATGTTTGTGCAAATTTACCCTTAACAAGTTTCCAACTGTGTCCCCGTGTTCTTGATGAGCTCATTTTAAAATACAAGTCTCGATCCACTGTACTAATTCCCTTCATAATTTTAAACACTTCAATCATGTCACCTCTTAATCTTCTTTTGCTTAAACTGTAAAGGCTCAGCTCTTTTAATCTTTCCTCATAATTCAACCCCTGTAGACCTGGAATCAGCCTAGTCGCTCTTCTCTGGACCTTTTCTAGTGCTGCTATGTCCTTTTGTAGCCTGGAGACCAAAACTGCACACAGTACTCAAGATGAGGGCTCACCAGTGCATTATAATGGTTGAGCATAACCTCCTTGGACTTGTACTCCACACATCGATCGCTATATAACCTAACATTCTGTTTGCCTTCTTAATGGCTTCTGAACACTGTTGGAAGTTGATAGCTTAGAGTCCACTATGACTCCTAAATCCTTCTCATAAGGTGTACTCTCGATTTTCGACCCATTGTGTATTCAAACCTAATATTTTTACTTCCTATGTGTAATACTTTACATTTACTGACATTAAATTTCATCTGCCACAAATCTGCCCAAGCCTGTATGCTATCCAAGTCCTTCTGTAATGATATAACGGATTCCAAATTATCTGCTAATCCACCTATCTTGGTATCATCTGCAAACTTAACCAGCTTGTTACTTATATTCCTATCTAAATCATTTATATATATTAAAAATAGCAGCGGCCCTAGCACTGACCCCTGTGGAACACCACTCTTAACATCGCCAGTTCTGATGAGGTTCCTCACCATCACCCTCTGCTTCCTGTGTCTGAGCCAATTCTGCACCCATCTAAAAACATCACCCTGAATTCCCACTTCTTTTAACTTGATGCCCAACCTCTCATGTGGCACCTTATCAAATGCTTTCTGAAAGTCCAGATAAATAATATCATAAGCTCCACTTTGATCGTATCCTTTTGTTGCCTCCTCATAGAATTCCAACATGTTAGTAAAACACGACCTCCCTCTTCTGAACCCATGCTGACTGTTCAGAATAACTCCTGTCCTTGTCATGTGTTGCTCAATCTTATCCTTAATAATTCCTTCCATTAATTTTCCTGTGATGCTTGTTAAGCTTACTGGCCTATAGTTGCTTGGATCTGCCCTGTCACCCTTTTTATATAATGGGATGATATTTGCCATTTTCCAGTCCTTTGGAATCTCTCCAGTGCACAGTGACTTCCTAAAAATATGTGTCAAGGGTTTATATATGTACTCACTAGCCTCCTTAAGAACACGAGGATAAATATTATCTGGGCCTGGTGATTTGTTTGATTTCATCTTATTTAATCTGAGCAGCACTTCTCCCTCTACAATTTCCAAATCCCTCAGTACCTCCTTAGTAGTCGTTTACCTCTGGCAGGTTATCCACTTGCTCACTTGTAAACACCTCAGAAAAATGTAAGTTTAGGGCATCTGCTATTTCATTGTCTGTATCTTTTAATTCCCTTTACTATTCCTGATGAACTTGACCTCCTCCTTAACTGTTCTTTTACTACTAAAATACTGAAAGAATCTCTTGGGGTCTTCTTTCGCCTTATCTGCTATATTCCTCTCCAACTGTCTTTTAGCCTCTCTGATATCCTTCTTAATGGTTGCCCTCATTTTCTCATATGCTCTACGATTCTCTTTGCAGTCATTAGTCTTATATGCCTTATACAGCAGTTTTTTCCTTTGCAACTTCTTTTTTAAATCTTTATTAATCCATCGTGGAGTTTTTTTAGTTTCCTATTACTTCCAAATTTAGGTATGTATCTGTCCTGCATTACATGTAAAACATTTTAAACCTGTTCCACTGCTCCTCGACTGTCTCCACATTTAAAAGCTTATCCCAGTCTATCCTACTTAGACTTTGTCACATCTGCTCAAAATTAGCCCTACCAAAGTTCAACTTAACAATTTTAGTCTTTGCATCTGCACTCTTACAAAATACTGAGAATTGTATTACATTATGGTCACTTGACCCTAGTGGTTCAATCACCTCTACACCCTCAATTCTATCCTGATTATTACAGAATACTAAATCCAGACAGGCTTCACCCCTTGTTGGTGCTTTAACATGCTGTGTTAAAAACAGTCGCTGATTACTTCTAAAACTCCTGCTCTTGTGCTCCTCCATCTGTAAGGTTATCCCAGTTAATATTTGGATAATTAAAGTCCCCATGACTATAATATCCCCTGTAAACTTGCCTTTTTGATATTACTAAAAGATGTGTGTTGAAATTACTGTCTGAATTGGGTGGTCTATAACACACTCCTAATATTTTCCAGGTGAAGCCACATGTCCTCACTAAGATGGGGCTCATCATCCAACTGAAGATGACTTACATTTAATTCCTGTTTGGCATAAACAGCAACCCCACCTCCTTTTCTGTTCTGTCTATCCTTCCTAAAAATGTGTATCCCTCTATGTTACACTCATCCCCATCTTTGTTATTTAGCCAGGTTTCCGTTATTGCTATAATATCATAATTATGCTCTGCTACATACAACTCCAACTCACTTACCTTATTTTTGATACTTCTAGCATTAAGGCAAGCTATTTTTAATGTGTTAATCCTTCTATTTACGTGTTTGCTTAAAATTTACATTACTATGCATTTTTATTTCTACACCATTGTTTGTTCTTCCATGTATAGATCTAAATCTGGCCTGTCCTAAACTCCCTGCCCCCCATTCCCTAGTTTAAACAATCCTCGACTAGCCTACACATACGCCTCCCCAATACATTGGTGCCCCTCCAGTTCAGATGTAACCCACCACGGTCGAACAGGTCCCATCTGTTCCAAAAGGAGTCCCAATGCCCCATAAACCTATACCCTTCTACCCTGCACCAAGATTTGAGCCACGCGTTAAGCCTTCTAATCTCCTCAATCTTACCTGGACTGGCGTGGCACAGGCAGAACTTCGGAGAAGACTACCTTGTCAGTTCTGCTCCTCAGCTTGGTACCTAACTCTTTGAATTTGGATCACAGAACTGACAGACTACCCTTATGTATGTCATTTGTTCCAACGTGGACAATGACAACTGGATCCACCCCCGCTCTGGCCAAGAGCCTATCCACCCTTCCAGGGAGGTCTCCCACCTGTGCTCCCGGAAGGCAACACACCTCAAGACTCTCTCTCTGGAGCACACCTGCGCTTCAATCCCCCTAATGATTGAGTCCCCAACTATCACTACTTCTCTCTTTTTGGGAACTGGTTTTGAGGTGGTCCGCTGGGGCTCCTCTTACTCTGCCTACTACTTCAGAATTATCAGAGTCACCGTCCAGCTCCCAGGACATGATAACGGTTTGACACTTCTAATTCTGGGGTTGTGCACCCTTTTAGCTTATGCCTTGTGACCGTGACCCACCTATTCCTACCTGTCTGGTCTGAAATGTCCTCCCATGCCACCTTGGGGGTGCACACTATCAATCTAAGGCCTTGTTCACACGGGCGTTAAGTTTTTGGATAAACGAACTTGCTCTGAACGTCCTAGACGTTTATGTTGCATTTTGTGGTGGCGATCGATTGACTTCTACACCGGGCGCTCGTTTGTCTCTGTCTAACGCCAGCCTGCAGCCCAAATTGTAGTTTGTGTGTTAACCTGTGGAGGCAGTGTCGGGAATTGGATATGAAAGCCCTTGTCGTTTTATTTGAGGTGCCTCCTTTCAATATGGACCATTTTGCTATGTTAGATATTAATCTTCTTGTTTTAAAAATACTCAGTAATCTGGCGTAGGGAGAGAAAAAATCGCCGCCGCTACTGGGTTCATCCTCTGACTGCACAACGTCGGGTTAAAGCAGTGCTTCTCAATTATTTTCTGTCATGCCCCCCCTAGGAAGAAGAAAACATCTCGCGCCCCCCGTGCGACTATAAATAGTATCATTTGTCTATAAAATTGTTATAAGTACACCTCTGCATAACACTGTATCCTTATTAACGTATAAGAGAATAAAAAAAGAAAGAAATATGGACCAATTTACAACAAAGAATAGCTTTATTAAATGTAACGGAAAAGATTTAAAGTGCATTCTAAATTCAAAAAAAATTTAAAAGAAAAATAAAAAAGCATGTTCCCGAGGTCAAGCGCGACTCCTTGAGAACCAGCGCCCTATTTGAGAAACACTGGGTTAAAGGGAAGTTTTTTGTGCTTTATGAAGAAATGCGAAAATTTCCGCAAGTTTTTAACTACTGTCGGATATCGGTTTCCACTTTTGATTGTCTGCTTGCAGCTGGTGCAGTGCCACATTGCACGATCAACCAATATGCGACTTGCTGTTAGCCCAAGAGACTACTTGTCACTTTGAGGTAAGGAAACAGTAGTCGAGTGTGCGCTTACA
This sequence comes from Polypterus senegalus, assembly GCF_016835505.1. Taxonomy (NCBI): domain Eukaryota; kingdom Metazoa; phylum Chordata; class Cladistia; order Polypteriformes; family Polypteridae; genus Polypterus; species Polypterus senegalus. Next base: position 240,745,879 of record NC_053157.1, on the reverse strand, counting down.
CCGGTGTTATGCACTGAATTACCACTCCACCCCCCCACCATGGATTGCCCCCCTACATAATCGTTATCAAATATTATATTAGAACATAAATTAATAGGTTCATGGTTTACAAATTACATGAGACAATAAATAAAATAAGCAATATGAAAATATTTCTGGAGTTTGCATGTTCTCCCGTGTCATGGGTTTCCTCCGGCGCTCGGTTTCCTCCCACAATCCAAAGACATGTAGGTTAGGTGGATTGACGATTCTAAATTGGCCCTAGTGTGTACTTGGTGTGTGGGTGTGTTTGTGTGTGTCCTGCGGTGGGTTGGCACCCTGCCCAGGATTGGTTCCTGCCTTGTGCCCTGTGTTGGCTGGGATTGGCTCCAGCAGACCCCCGTGACCCTGTATTCGGATTCAGCGGGTTAGAAAATGGATGGATGGAAAATATATATGTTGTATATGAAAACATAAAAATATTAATATTTTTTCATCTACAACATGTAAACTTATATATATCCGGTCCTCCGAAGCGTAAAATAAGCGCGCAGAAAACGAACTAGAAGCGGTTTCCTTGCGTTCGCTGGGTTTTGAACGCCAAGAAAAGCTGCATGCAACGTTTTTGATGCAGATAAGCGCTGCGGACAAATGCATCGTCACCAAAGCCCGTGTGAACACTCTCATTGACTCCTACGTGTAGAAAACACTCGGCGCTTGATCCGCGCTCACGGACGCTTCTGAACGCCAAAAGCGCTCGATTTTAACGCCCGTGTGAACAAGGCCTAAAGGACACCTGGGCCAAGTCTGCCAATTCTCTATTACAACGCAGGTCAGCCAACTCCTCCTCCAGTTCAGTGACCCTGAGCTTGAGGTGCTGGATCAGCTGGCATCTCTTGCAGATGTAACCCTCATAGACAACTGGCTCTTCCAAACCATCATCTAAAAAGTCCAACATCCAACAGGACTTGCATTGCACTGGCCTCATTATTAAAATTTGATGTGGGATTAGTAAACTGCCTTAACTTTTTTTTCTTAATATTAAATTTCTTTTCTTCTTCTTTCAGCTGCTCCTTAACTTAAATGGTAACACTAAGATCTGCTCCAGATATTTGATACCTTTTCCCCTTAAGCTCCTGTACTGTACTCCCTCTCAGCTGCCTGCTATTTGTCTTTCTATGACGTTAACTTTACTTTTCTCTGTCTCTTCTCCTAACTTTGCTCTCCAATCGCACTGTTTGTATTCCCCGTATTAATGAATCCTTACTCTGTCGCCCACTTAACTGTTCAACCTCTGGACCTCTAAGGACAGTTTAATCTAAAAGAAACAAATCAAACCTTACTTCCTTATTTGATCCTACAGCCCCTTGTGACTGATCGGCGTCTTAACGCTGGCCGCTGGCCGCTGACCTGCGCACTTCTGAGCCTTCACCTTTTACTGCTTTGAAATCACCCGCGGCCTTTTTTTCTTTTCTTTTAAAATAAGGAGTCGCTGTTATGACAACGCGGTTACTTACTTACAAATGGCGATATCAGTTACTGCTGCTTTCTATCCTATTTCCTCGATGCTAGTTCAAATAAAGATAACAAGAACAGGTACAAGTACAAATAACATTTCCAAGCGCACCTCCAAACACTCAGCTACTTTTGCTCTTGCGTGGGCAAAAAAAAAGCAAAAAAAAAAACCTTCTAAAGGGAAAAAAGCTTTAAAAATTCCCACACGGCTCCTTAGCGGCAACCAAAACCCAAGTTTTTAAGAACAAAATGTATTTTTATATTTAAATCTCACAACACAGAACAAACCAAAAACTCTCAACAGGCTCTAGCGTTTGCAAAGCACACGTCAGCCACGTCGGTAAGAGAGAGGACTGCACTTGAATTGTGATGTCTGCTGACGGCGGACAGGCCTCTCCACGTCACATACAGTATATATACAGTAACACAGCACGCCACTGGTCGTCTACTTGTCACTCTGTTGTCACTCTCAGCAGCTCCTCTGCCAGGTTTTCTGCAGTACGACTCTCAGTAAAAACACAACAGCCAAGAAGGCAGGATGTCATCTTAGTTTCCAATAAAGTGACAAGTGACAGACACGTCTGAGCAGGTCGTTCTGGTTGTCCGGCAGTCAGTTGTCGGGTAAACTGCTGAATCTTGTTTAACCCGGTCTTGACACAATGCACGCTCCGTGTTATACAATCATGGAGTAATTGTTTGGGATGAGTTTTTTCTACTGGGGATTAAGGCTGAAGAAATGTTTTAAATCCTTTGTCATACACAATGAAAATGGCTAAAGGTCACGGGCTGTCATTTTAGTAGCTACTCATCGACACTTATCTGTCTGGCTGCACTCATTTGTTTAGGAATAAATGTGCTTATTTAAGTTTGAGTGACAGAAGGCTGTGATATACCTTCGGTTTTTGATAAGACAGTGGATGCTGTAGCAGAAGTTCTTGGCTCAAAACAGGACACCTTTCACGGGTCAGTGGCTGGCAGCCTGAGGAAAGAGGACGAGCAGGACGGACGGCTGAGCGCTTCTTAGATGTCTGTGCAGGTTTGGTGTTGACCCTGCTCTGTTCTGACAGATATTTTCATTTTACAAATTCTTCACTCAGCTTTGCAGTCTCCAATATCATTGAAATTCTGCCAGATACTGTTTCTAATTTGCTTTTTGCTCATTTCTTCACTTTTCCTGAAGTGCTTCCACTTCAATTAGTGGACTGTACCATTACACTCGCTATCTTCGGAGCATCTGCCCCCCTTCCTTCTTTCGCATAATTTTATGATCCTAGTATGTGTTTGCTTGTGATTGGCCACATAGTGTGCCTATCAAAACAAACTTCCCACCCCTGCCTGCAGGGATTCTCCGTGGCTGAAGACTGTTCTCTCTGACGGGACTCGGCTCTTCTAGGTCAGTATAAAGAATCTCCTCTTAGAGGCGAACGACACATCATGACATGCGGTTATTCACACGAATACCACAAGGCCGAAAGTCCACATACTCGGTGTGATTTTCTACCATAAACAGTTGTAATAAACGAGTTTGTTATAATAAATAAGTTCTTTGATTTTCACTATTTCTTCGCGACCCCCTTGTAGATATCTCGCTTCACAAATTGAGCCACACTGCTG
>NC_053157.1:240719481-240742271 GCF_016835505.1 Polypterus senegalus | reverse complement strand
AATTCTGCTAGATACTGTTTCTAATTTGCTTTTTGCTCATTTCTTCTCTTTTCCCGAAGTGCGAGCACTTCAATTAGTGGACTGTACCGCTACACTCGCTATCTTCGGAGCATCTGCCCCCCTTCCTTCTTTCACATAATTTTATGATCCTAGTCTGTGTTTGCTTGTGATTGGCTGCATGGTGTGCCTATCAAAACAAGCTTCCCTCCCCTGCCTGCAGGGATTCTCTGTGGCTGAAGACTGTTCACCCCGATGGGACTTGGCTTTTCTAGGTCAGTATAAAGAATCTCCACTTACAGGGGAACGACACATCATGACATGCGGTTATTCACACGAATACCACAAGGCCGAAAGTCCACATACTATGTGATTTTCTATCATAAACAGTTGTAATAAACGAGTTTGTTATAATAAATAAGTTCTTTGATTTTCATTATTTCTTCGCGACCCCCTTGTAGATATCTCGCTTCACAAATTGAGCCACACTGCTGTAAGGCTAAAATAAATGGCAACTGTGCCGGTTAGGACTTACAAAGAAGCACTGGCATATAAACCTAAATGCTAATCTAACATATATCTGCGTGTGCTCATATAAAAGCCTCACTCGTCTGTCAGGGCTAAGCTGCTGCTAACTTCACGGACATCGATGTGCAGTGAAAGGTCTGTAACCTTCAATAATCAGCTCTTAACCCCAATATACAGTAGCTCAGACTAGGTAGATATCAGAATGCGTTTTATTTTAACGTTATTGTCCAAAGTATTACTGAGCTCTAATAAATGTAAATGCCATTAAGTGCTTATATGTTTGATGTGCCAGCCTAAGAGCCTGCCCAGTACTCACACTGGCAAAGGCCCTGCCTGCAGTTGGTTTGTCTTCTGTCAGTGAGCGGCTCAGAACCGGCGTTCACAAAACAAGATCTTCCTGTGAAAGGCTGGCAGGCCAGGGCCCTTCTGCTGACATAAATGGTGTCCTTTTAAAGTTACCTCAGGACTACACTTTACATAGCTAATAGCATTAAAACTAATAATAAAGCATATTGATCCCTAATTAAAATTCTCAACATTATCCACCTTAATAAAAGGAAAAATGTCTCTGAGTCTGTATATCTGTGTGTCCATTCGCTTTGTATGTCTCTCTCATTCCAACAGATGGCACAACACAAACATTTGTAGTAATAAAATTAATGGCATTTATCACTTAAGCAAATGGTACATCACAAATATTAACAATGCTTTTATGAATCTAACACCAAATGGTGTGTAACAGAGACATCAGGTTAAATTTTTCATTCCAACAGATGGCACATCTCAAACATTAACATGGCTTTTATAAATCCCATACTAAATTGTATATAACAGAAACATACACATTTATTTGTCATTCCAACATTCTGTACATTAGATTACTACAAATGTTTGTAATGTGACATCTGTTTATTAATACACTAGCAAAATACCTGCGCTTCGCAGCGGCAAAGTACTGCATTAAAATTTTTATTAAGAAGAAAATTAAACCTTTTTAAACTGAGGGAAAATATGCCAATAATTATTTGTTAAGGATCTCTTTGTATACCATGTTGTCAGTTCGGCCCTCCGGTTGTAATATGACCAAGCTGTGCGCTGAGCTTACTCTTGAGTATGTAACTTACAGTTGGCCATGTGAACAGTAATCTTGTCTCAAATCTGACAGCTTGGATTGCTGATGTCATAATCAGTTTGAGTTTTATGGTTTGTTTTAATTACGACAGTATTTGTAGGACTTGTGTTGAAGTGACATTCAGCATCTGTCAAGCGTTGTAAGTATACAACCAGTTTCATTGATAAAATCACATCCAGCTTTTGAGAGTTTAATCATTCATAAACATCAAAGTGTCCACTACTGAAATCGTCACCTGTGAATCTAAGATGTTTAAGAGGCATTGGCGGTTGTCGAAAGGTGTATTTGGCCATTTCAGTAAACTTGAAAGCGACAACCGAGCAATTCAGCGGCAGCCATCAACTCACATGCAGTTACATATTTGAAGGGCTTAAGCATTTCAGTCTTCTAGTGCTCCTGTGTAGTCTAATTATCTCCTGTACCGTCATCCGTCCACACATTGAACCTGTCCCAGTCATTTAATACATAAGACACAATGTTCCTCCGGATATCAAGAGTGAGCCTGATATGGCCGTGCAATATGAGACAGAGAGAATGGAAAAGGTAGGTGCCATCTCTGGGCATGGAAACCACTCGGTAAGTGACAGTTCTTTGATCAATAGTGATCACCTCGATAGACATGTTAATGGGGGTACGGTTGGAATGATAAAGGAAATGGGTACCTGAACAATGTAAAGTAAGTCTAAAATACCTATACAATAACTATAATTGTAATAAACAAACAATAAAACAGCGGAGAAGCCGTGGATTAAACAAAAAGGCTGTAGTTATCAGTAGGGAGACGTGAATCCGTGGCAAGGAAGGGAATGTAGAGACCGGAGCGACGGACGGTCTTATATAGGCAGGCAGGCAGCCAACAACGTGGGAGGCATTGGGATGGGGGACCCAATGCCACCTCACACAGTGACCGAGCTGCAGGCTATGGATGTATATATGTACTTAAGTATGGTTCAGTTAGCGTTGGGAACCCGTGTACCAAATTTCTTGAAAATGGGCCCATAAGTAACAAAGACTGTTGAAAAGTTCAATATGGCGGCTGACAGTGGCGTCATACCACCGAAATAAGTACGTACATTGGTTTTGGTTAGTGCAGGGAAGCCGCCTACCAAATTTCGAGAAGATGGGGCCATAAATAAGAAAGTTCAACATGGTGGACGTTGTTGACCGTTATGACCATTACTTGTAGAACTTCGAAATGAAACCTGCTTAACTTTTGTAAGTAAGCTGTGAGGAATGAGCCTGCCAAATTTCAGCCTTCTACCTACACGGGAAGTTGGAGAATTAGTGACGTTGGAAAGTTCAATATGGCGGCTGACAGTGGCGTCATACCACCAAAATAAGTATGTACATTGGTTTCGGTTAGCTCATGGAAGCCGCCTACCAAATTTCATGAAGATGAGGCCATGAATATGAAGGTTCAATATGGCGGACATTGTTGACCGTTATGCATTGAATTTCAAAATGAAAACTGCTTAACTTTTGTAAGTAAGCTGTAAGGAATGGGACTCCCAAATTTCAGCCTTCTACCTACACGGGAAGTTGGAGAATTAGTGACATTTTGAAAATTCAATATGGTGGCCGACAGTGGCGTCATACCACCGAAATAAGTATGTACATCGGTTTTGGTTAGCGCATGGAAGCCACCTATCAAATTTCGTGAAGATGGGGTCAGCCTTCTACTTACACGGGAAGTCGGAAAATTGGTGACGTTGGAAAGTTCAATATGGCGGCTGACAGTGGCGTCATACCATCAAAATAAGTAAGCACATCGGTTTCGGTTAGTACAGGGAATCCGCCTACCAAATTTCGTGAAGATGGGGCCATAAATAAGAAAGTTCAACATGGCGGACGTTGTCGACCGTTATGACCGTTACGTGTAGAATTTCGAAATGAAACCTGCTTTACTTTTGTAAGTAAGCTGTAAGGAATAAGCCTGCCAAATTTCAGCCTTCTACCTACACGGGAAGTTGGAGAATTAGTGACGAGTGAGTCAGTGAGTGAGTGAGTGAGTGAGGGCTTTGTCTTTTATTAGTAAAGATGACTTACATTCCAATAGGTGGTGCACTGCCAATGATAATGCTGAGGTCCACACTGATCACTTATATTTCATCTCAGATTATTAAATGACACATTCCTTTGACATTTCTATATTTTGTCTTTATTTCTTGAGAGACTGAAGTAAATTTTAGAGCAACGGATGTTGAAAATGACTGCTTTCTTGCCCAGGGTGTTATCAACGCTGAGAGGTTGCACTTGAGTAATATTAATAATAATTCTTTATATTTTTTTTGTGCTTTTCTCACTACTCAAAGCTCTTCTACACAGTGTGTGGGGAGCCACTTCAACCACCACTAATGTGCAGCATCCACCTGGTGATGTGACGGCAGCCATTTCTGTGCCATTATGCTCATCACACATGAGCTATTAGATGGTGTAGTGCTGAGAGAAACAGTTAGCTAATGAGAGAGAGGGTACGATTAGGTGGACACAATGACAAGGCCTTGGAGGGCAATTTAGCAAAGACATCTTTATGGAGGACACACAGGGATCTTTAATAACCACAGAGAGACAGGACTTCAGATTTACGTCTCAACTGAAGGACATCACCATTTATACAGCACAGTGTCCTCGTCACTGCACTGGGGCATTGAAATCCACATTCAGACCACCGGGTAAGCCCCCTGTTAGCATCACCAACACTTCTTCGAGCAGATACCCAAGCTTTTCCTAGATGTTCTCCAATTCAAATACCGGCCAGTTTTCATAACAGTTTTAATCGCCCCTCCCCCAACATTTTTTTGAAATGTAGATGCATATTTAATTATACCCACTTAACTTTTATCGACATTTATGTAAGTTTATATTTATTATTCTAGTATCAGAATGTAGTTTAAGTTAATTTATTTTGGTTTCAACAGATCTTTTTTTCATATTTTTGATTCTTGTTTATTGTTTTATTTTTTTAACATCTTTGCTCCCCCCTTTTTGTTACTTCGCACCCTCCCAGGGGGTCTCGCACTACAGGTTGAAAACCACTGTTGTAAGCCAAATAAAGAAGTGTAAGACAGGACACCGCTTGTTAGAGAATGAAGACTCCACGTAAAACATAGAAAACTCCAGGACCTCTGAGTTGTATTTGCTTATTATGCTGGTCATTACAATATTATATAAATTAATTCATTTTGTTTATATAGTTTTTTACGACTGTTCACTACACTAATTTACTGTATGTCATTTTTAAAGTAGCTGCTCTGTTATCCGTCTTTTCTCTTATCCGTCACAGCCTCGGTCCTCACCCCTGACTGATAATCGAGGTTTTACTAGACCTTATAAACCTAATGTTTCAAGTTCAGAACTTTGGATGCTGGAGTCCATCCTGGTGAGACTGGTGCAAGTCATGAAACAGCTCAGGATGAGATCCCCAAGATGGCCCACAAACAACTGAGTTCTCTCCTCACAGCCAGCTGAGTTTCTTTCTGCTCTGATCAGTTTCTCTTTTGAGTTTCTAAGGCAGTGGAAGGCCATCTATAGCCTGCTGTCTAGATATGTCCACTGGCAGGGGTGCGAGCGTCACGTGGGCTACACGTAGAAATGTCTGTCATTCAGACCCTCCTGAGGTGTTCTTAACAAGATGATGTTACAGTTGGCTGATGTAAGCGTAGTAAGTGAGCACACAATGTCATCCTAAACGTAATTCAATAGAAGGTCTGACACGTCAATAGACACACTCTGTACTGCTGACACTTACACGCTGAGTGTGCTTAGCTGCTCGTCTGCCTTTGTGGTGTTTGTCCATTTTTAAAGAATCAGAGTTTGCATTTGGCTGATCTTAGGGCTATTTAAGAGACACATTATTGTCACATGTCAATCTGTATTGTACTCCAGAGTTAAATCTACGATTCTTACAATAAGTTCAGCTCAGAAATGTCAATATACTATTCCTGTGTAGATTTTCTGTTTTTAATGATATAACTCATCAGGCTCTTCATTAGTGATTAGACATCATGTTATTTAGTGGAGCAGTAAGGACATTTTGAATGTCAAACCCCTGAGTGATAATCCCACCAAATGTATGATTATGACAAAGACTCTGAGCTTTTATATTTGGTAAAACCCTAACAAGTCCAGCAGGAGTGTAAAGAACTTACTAGAAGTGCAAGTCTGGCCATCTAATCCAAATTTCAAATCCCCCATCACTACTACACAACCTCAATGTACAGTAAGTTCAGATAAAGACACTTAACTTCTGTCCACCATTTGGTGTTTCTTCAAATAAAGGACTAGTGTCACATCGGCTCTGCCAGGTCTCAGTAAGTGACACAAATGTGGCTGAGTCCTCGCTGGAATATTAAAAGAGCTCGGCTCACAGGTGAACACACGTTTAGAAACCAACATCTTAAACAACAATGAAGTCTATGAAGTGGCCTGATATTTATCAGTTCACTATGAATCAGGTCAGTAATATCGCCATCTAATTTTTGATCAGTTTATGTTTTCTGTTGTTTGGCTATCACTTCATTTTGATTGATTTACATAAATCAGTTCTTCAGATGTCCCTGAAAGCAAACATGTAATTGTAGGACAGACTGGCACTGCTTGGTCAGAAGTCATTTTCTTAAGCTGCCACCGTCTGCCCCTCTTTTATTGACTCGTACCTTCAGCTCAGATGTCAGTTCACTTCACCAGGACTCTCCTTGACAGTTTTGGGTCTCATCTGATCAGTCTGATCAACCACAGCAAATGACACCCAGCGATGTCTCAGTATGTCACTCTTTATCACTTTGTGACTGAAGAAGGAGCCAAAACTCAACTTGATGGACAACACTTAGCAGGAATTAGCAGTAAAAAGGTTGGATTTCTGTTCATCCAAGACACCTACAGCAGCAAGTCCACTCCGTTCTTTATAACCCTTTGTAAGCACTAGAACTCTGATCTCTGCCCCTGGATTATCTTCTGCCCTGTAGTAAGACCCTTATTGTGGACATCACAAAGGCTAAATGATCTCTTCTGCTCCAAAAGGTAACGTAGTGCCAGATGGTAAGAGCTGAAGACCCCTGTAATGGAGCTGAACGTGGAGGTCTCATTCAGTCCTGACTTGATAAAGGAAAGCAAGGTGCACAAGTAAGAGAGACCACCTATAAAATATGTAGAATAACTGAAGGAGGACATCAACCAGCAGTTGTTCATTTTTTTGCCACTAAAAGATAACCAGTAAGTGTGAAACCTCAAAGACTTTAAACTGCAGAGCAACTCACAGTCACAGGAGAAAAGGACAAGAGAGAGAAAAGAATCTGTTAGAAGAAAGACAAAGCAAACTGAATGTTCTTAAATGTGTGTAATGGAAGGATTTTTCTAAAGAGAGGGGGGGATCAAGAGAGCAGATGGGCGTGGTCGCTCAGCGCAAAAACCAGCTTCAAGAAGGAAAAGTACTGGGAATATGGCCAGAGGGTCATGCTGACTTGTTTTTCACTTCAAGGGGCTTCACTACGCAATTCTTATTTTTGTGTGCCTCCTGGTACCAGGTGTCGTCATCATCAGGACCAAGTGCAAAACAACACTGCGTCCCGTGGAAAGGTGTGTGTGCTGAAACTAATCACTTCTGTATACACTGCTTACACGTAAGCCGCTTTGGGCAAGGACGCTCAATTAGTATATAAGGGAAGGTTCCGCCCTCAGTTTCTTTGGAGGCTCAACCGTGGGGACAGCGCACCGCCCGGTAAATTGGAAGGGCAAAAAATAAGTTGATCCTCTGACAAGACTGACAAGCGGGCCCCCTCAGTCTACTGGTCTGGGATGATGGCTCTGTGCCTTTTCATATGTTTGTAAGTATTGTTTTGCTTTTGTATGTCTGCATTATATTGCATTAGATGTGTTTGATTATTATAATTGATTAAGTAAATAAAATAGAAGTATTGGACCTCTTCTCTCTGATTCTTTGCCTACTTATGTTCTAATCCCTTGAACCATTTTCCCGTAACAAAACATTTTGGCGTCACGAACAGGATTTTGGGGAATCTGGTAAAATATTGAACTATTGAGTGAGGCAAAAGAAATCAGAGATGTTTAAGAAGAAGAATAAAGACCCTGAGGCAGCTCCTTTACCTCTTCCCGGTTGGGAGGAAACGGTGTGGGAAGACTGCGCCAGAGAATTGAGATGTGGGGGGGGATTAGCACAATATTGGCAAAGTTTAGGCCCCCCAACACCAGTGAATGTACTAGCCGCTTAAGAAAATGCAAATGGACTTGGTGGGTGCGTTAGGACGGGCCTCGATGGCCGAATCCCAGGTAGCTGTATTATTGCCGCGGGTACAGCGGGCCGAGGGGATGACGGAAAAGGCAGCCTTATGCATAGCCAAGATAAATACCTGGCTAAAAATTTGCGAGCAGCTAGCAGTACACGTAGCAATGTATAAAGAGAATGCCATATAGATTAAGCAACGATCGCTCAGTGTTAAAGTGTGTGGTGGCGCAGTAGTTAGCACTTATGCCATGATTCGAGTTTATTTGTGATTTATGTTGAAGCTTACATGTTGTTTGTTTTGAGTTAATATTCTCAATGACAGTTTAGTCTTTTTGACGAGAGTGCCGTCTTGCTGTAGTATCGAACCGCGTGATTTCTTGATAGTTGGATTTGCCCTAATTGTCACAGGAATGGATCGCCACGGAAGCAATTCCTCATTGTCGCCGAGTCATTTCGCCAATGGAGTCTCCTTGATCTAGAAACCAGCGCCGTTTCGAGCTGAGTAGAATCGTGTTAGAGTTAACATCCGTTAACGTCATGAGAGGCTGTTTTATATTATAGTCTGATAAGTAAAGCAGCCTTCAGAAAAATGTAGGAGGATAGCACCAAAAAGAATAACAAGCGTTGAGAAGAATATAATGCGCGAAAAAGAAAAAGTGCACTGTATTTAACATCAAAGGTACCTGGCGCTCGCTAATGTCTGTGTATATGAATATGTCTGTGCTGAACTTATTCAATGTGTGTGCCTGTATACTATGTGTATGCCTGAGCATTAATTGTTCTCTGTGTGTGTGTAAATATGTTTGTGCTAAAAATGTGTGAGCGTGCGTGTTGTTTGTTCTGTGGGTGCGTACGTGTGTTTGGGAGTAAGAAAGCAAAAACATGGAGACTTCTGGGTAATGTAGTTCAACTATGATTTGCTGAAGCTGCCGTGTGCATATAAACGTCCAGAGCTCTGAGTAAATATGGGTTAAAATAAATGTGAGTATGAGTAACATTTGATAAAATGAAGAATGCAATCACTTTTAGTAATAAGTGATAATAAGTAACAAAACTGAGGTAAAGTTGAATGTGTTAAAACAATGGTTTTGGGTGATTTTGTGTATGTTATATAGTGTATTAGAGGGATCCCTATGTGTGTGTATGTTAAATAGGTTTCAGTGTGCTTAAAAGAATGTGTAAAAATATGTGTTGTTTGCAAGAATTAAATAATTGGTATTATTGTGAATGTAAATGTTGAAATTAAAAGAGCTCTTAATTCTAAATTAAAAAAAGATTTGAACAGGTGGTGTAAAAGGTCTCCAGATTAAGCATATTATATGAGCACCCCTTTTATTTGAGTACTGGCCAGACTCTGATAAAAGGGAGGATTTTAATTAAAATGAGTAAATTTCGATTGAAGGAGACATTCTTTTACCAAAATGAAGCAGGTTATTGGTAATACTCCTTTCAAAGCCTATGTTGATTAGTGCTGCTTAGAAAACAAAATTTACTGTATATTGAGAGGCAGAGCACAAGGAAAGCTGCTATAATGTGAGGGTTACTTGTATGTGGTAATGAAGGTAAGTGTAAGTGACAATATGGTGTGCATTTGTTTGGTGATGGTCAAATGCGACAATGGTATGAAGAATGGCATGTGGCAGTATAAAAACAGCCAATGCCAAACTGTAAGTGAAAGAAAGGGAATAAGGAGGGTTAACTAAGAGGAAAACAGACTGTACTCTTTGGAGTCAACATTCTGAAAGACGTGTAATAAAACATCTGGAAGATAACAATGAAAGAATGTGCAAGATCAACTGTCTTTGACAGAAGGTTATGGGGAAAAGAAAATCAGTGTATATAATTGAAGTAGATTTGAAGTATTTTCTTAGTTTACCTGATAAACAAGTGGGTTCTTCATTCTAAATATGGGTAGAAATGTGCAAATTTCTTAGAGGGCTTTATAGTAAATAAAGACACATTTTGCATTATAGGGCATTTTGATATATTGATTTCTTTCCTCATTTCCTTTGTGTGTAATATTGACATGTTTGTGTGAAATACAGTGGAATACTGGGATCACAACAAAACTAATGGAAGGCTCACTTTTATACATGTATAGAAACTTTAAAAATGAACACCTTGTGTAAAAAGAAAAATGTTTTAGGACTTTGCATAACTGAACAATGGTTTGTGATTAGATACATGGGGAAGAAGTGTGGAGCCTAACCTTTTGTTATTCAATGTCACCAAGGAAAAGATTGAGAATTTACCCGTCTAGATTGTGGATTTCTTTCTTGACTCTGCTTGATATGTTATGTTTAATTTTGTTTAAATTTTACATTTTGAAACCAGTTTAAATCTTGGAACAAATGCAGATAATTTGAATATTATGTCAATATTATTGGGACCAATTTTTGTAATGATTTATTATTGAGTACTTTTCCTTTTGTAATACATTGATTGACTTTATTTTAATAATGACTTGGGACATGTTTTTTAATTGAGTGGAAATTGCAACCGCAGCCAAACTGGAAACAGCTATAAAGGAGGACTTGAACTTTGTGCTTATCAATCTAAATTTTTACTCTGACTGTTTAAAGACAAATTGACTTAGACAAGCACAGACTGGATTGAACTGACCGTTTGTTTCACTGCTAGCAATATTTTTAATAAACAGATCTGACATCTTATGACATATTGTTTTTTGGATCCATAAGTAGCTACCGATGAAGAATTAATATGCTGACTATTTAAATGAGCGTTTTTAAGTCTTTACGTCTGCAGGTGAAAGCTGTTTTTCCTAGTGCATCGTAGATGACAGCATTTGAAGTTGAACCAGAGATTGGGCTGTGATAAAGGTCTGCAGATAAACTAATTATCTGACTCCAAGGAGAACCCAGCCATACCAAAGAGGGAATCAAGTCATGAATCAGGCCATCGATCAGCTGACTACTGGACAACGCACTTCGATTCCAGTTCCAGACATCATGGATACCTGCTGCCAAGAGCTCAACTATGCTGGTGATGTTTGAGCCCAAAAGATCATCGTGGATTCCGAATCATAGATGACATCTGCCTACTTGGGTCCTTTTGCTTGGGATGTTGGACCCCAACACCTGCTTTGGTCCTTATTAGAGAAGAAAATCTGTCACACTTTTACTCTGCAGGGCTCAATGTTCTTGCTGGAGCCTGCTTTGACTGTCCACTTGTTTGACAAATGGCAACATCTTTTGGGTTAAAAGTATTTGAACTGTGAAAGATATAGAAGGGAAAGCTAATTATTTGTAGACAAAGCAGAATATAGGGATTCCTAAATAATATGTATTTAATGAATGTTTGTATTAATGGGAATACTATATAATTTGTATTTTAGATAAATGTTTTGATATGCCTTCTGATATTTTGTATGAGATAATAAGTCACCTTTAAGGACCAATGATTTGGTTATTTGTAAAGTTAATCAGAATTGAATCTAATCTAACATAAGGGATCTATTAGAGATTGTTAAGTGATTGTCATTGAAGGGACAATGCACTATTACTAGTCAGGGTCAGTCCAGTTTAGATATTCTAGGTTATTGATTGTAGTGTTATAGCAAATAATGTAGAACTTTACATTTAGGTACATTTAATTAATTGAAAAGAATAATAGTAAGCATATGGGATGACACACATGACTAGTACTTTGGGGATAAGGGACACATACTATAGGTCAGGACATCTATAGCTTTTAGAAGAGGATAAAACAGTTTAGGCTAGCATGTTGATGGTGATACAGGTCAAATGATTAACATCATGGCTTGATGAGTATATATGTTATGGAAATCAGTGAAATGAAGTAATAATTTGGCCCATAGGAGATGGAGTGTCCTATACATACAGAGTGTGAGGTCCGTGAATTAAAAGCCCAAATGAAGTTTGAAGATCTCTGAAGATATGAATAAGCTTGGGTACAACCCTTGAAATTGAAATTGAAATTGAAATAAATGTGACCTCAAAAATGACCCAGTGATTTGCATTTTGGAAGTAGTGCTGACATCTTCGAAGGGAGGATTGACACCTACTGTCCACAAGATGGCTGAATTAATGTGATAAAGGTGGCTCAAGGTTGAGACCACAGCTGGGTGTATATTTGGGCAATTTTATGAATGAGTGTATTAAGATGTGAGCATGGTGAGGTGTGTAAGGACTTTATCTCCGATTATCATTGTGCACAGCGGTGGCAACCTAAAACTGAGAACTTTTGAGTTATTTAAGATAAATATTTATGCCATCTGTATCATCACCAATAATATTAATTAGTATTAACTTTATTTGAACCTGGGTATCATGGGGGTTCATGTTAGTGAAGCAGAAATTACTCTCTTAATAGTACGTTGTTGCTTATTACTAGTTTCCTAATTAGTTATTGCTAGAATTGCTGTCAAACAGGTGTGCATCCAATTTCTTGAACCATGGACACCTTCAGTTAAAGATTTTTATTCTTTTCTTAATGACAATGTGGATGATGAAATACCAAATCAGAAGAAACTCCTTGGGTGAAGTGCTAGTAACCGCTCCCCAGGGAGGTGACCCTCTACAGTGCGCAAAGTACCTGGGTTGAAGAAAAATTGTAATTTCACTGGAAAAATATTTCTCCAAGCGAAGAAAAAGCATTTATTATGGACAATTGTGTTATTATTATTGCTTTAATGACTATATTTAACTGTTATGTATTTTGTGCTTTACGAAAAATTGCAATCAGAACAAGAAGGGCAAGAGCGCTGGGTTTGCTGAGCTGAGGGGCGAATGTAATGGAAGGATTTTTCTAAAGAGAGGGGGGGGATCAAGAGAGCAGATGGGCGTTGGTCGCTCAGCGCAAAAACCAGCTTCAAGAAGGAAAAGTACTGGGAATATGGCCAGAGGGTCATGCTGACTTGTTTTTCACTTCAAGGGGCTTCACTACGCAATTCTTATTTTTGTGTGCCTCCTGGTACCAGGTGTCGTCATCATCAGGACCAAGTGCAAAACAACACGCGTCCGTGGAAAGGTGTGTGTGCTGAAACTAATCACTTCTGTATACACTGGTTGCACGTAAGCCGCTTTGGGCAAGGACGCTCAATTAGTATATAAGGGAAGGTTTCGCCCTCAGTTTCTTTGGAGGCTCAACCGTGGGGACAGCGCGCACCGCCCGGTAAATTGGAAGGGCAAAAAATAAGTTGATCCTCTGACAAGACTGACAAGCGGGCCCCCTCAGTCTACTGGTCTGGGATGATGGCTCTGTGCCTTTTCATATGTTTGTAAGTATTGTTTTGCTTTTGTATGTCTGCATTATATTGCATTAGATGTGTTTGATTATTATAATTGATTAAGTAAATAAAATAGAAGTATTGGACCTCTTTTCTCTGATTCTTTGCCTACTTATGTTCTAATCCCTTGAACCATTTTCCCGTAACAAAACAATGTGTGACAGAGGAAGCTCTCCATGGACACAACAATCTGGTCAAAGCGTCACCTCCACCTGAGTGACCATAAACCAAGTCAGGAGTTCACCTGCTCGGAATTTGAGAACTTCTGACTGTGACTCAGTAGTTGAGATAAAGCCAGGGGGTGAATTCTGGGAGTTGACATCAACATAACTGTGTGAAGGAGAAGGCTTAGCTGTTGTGAGGGTCTCTTCATAAGTTCAGTAAGAAAACTAAAGTGGACTTGAATCAGTTCAGAGCAGCGTCTCACACACACAGAGAAACTGTAAGGGAGTGTAGACAACCTGTGTGGAAACCAAACTGCCATCACAGTGCTGACTCTAGAAACTTAATAAGAACTAAGAACTGAAGCAGAATTGAGACGAGAACATTTAAAAGCTGGTTCTGAATGAACGAGGTTTACTGGGAAATTTTTTGCATAAAAATAATGAGAAATAAAATCACAAGTTAAGTGCCTTTCCTATAAGTGCAAGAGAAAGAACCATCTAAGGTAACACAGACTCATGTTTGGTGTTGTCTATTGATGTTGTCTGTCTGTATACACTTGAAAACGCACATCTTCACGTGTCCTTATATTAGAAATACATTTTATTTTTTGACTGTGACTTGTCCCTGGTGGAGTTTGCATGTTCTCATTGTGTTCATGTGGGTTTCCTCCTACAATCGAAAGACATGCAGTTTAGGTGGACTGGGGCTTTGGAACATTAGCTCTATTGTTTGTGTATTCATCCTCGATTTTCTTGTTTTTCCTCTCTTCTTAGGGAATCTGGAGTAGGGGGCTCTCAAAAACATGGCATGTTAAAGCCCACTGAGACCCTCCTTGCGTGATTTTTGGATATACAAGAAAAGAAAAATTGTGTTCTTTCCAGTGTGAGGTGCGTAGAGTGAAGAGTAAAGCAGACAGGCCTGTTACTTGTGCTGCCCCAGTGTTGCTCATACAGTCCTTGAGTCTGCCTGACAGATATTTCACCATCAGGACACCTCAGGCTCACCCACCTGCACATCTCTGCGCTGACCCCTTAACAGGGATGGCTGGGTGGTCTTAAAGGCTCTGGAGAAACCAAAACACATAAACATAAGAAACATCTCTCTATTATAAGAGACGAGATGTGATCTTTCTGAAGAGACTTTTTGGAAGTCCAGAGAGTTGGAAGCAAGATCCGCGAGATGGAGACATTGGCCATTTCAAATGTGTACAAAAAATGATAGTAAAGATCGCATTCGCGCAAGCAAATGAAAATTATTTCTCTGTGAAATAACCCAACAGCAAAAAGAGATTGAATACATAGTTCTGATTGAAACTTTAAGTCAGAGAGTTGTAGATTGTCTAATTCGTGTTGCCATCAGGGCAAAGTAGTGTTTCTTCCCAATGAAGAGGCCTCTCCACGAGAATAAAAAGATTTTTGGTTTGGTGAAAGTGAATTCCACATACGCGGTCACGCTTGGGTCATAGAGTGGCACAGATACACAGGAGATTTTAGAGACAAACGTTATTCAGACACTTCAAACAAACTTATGTCTCTTTCAGGAATGAATCGAGCTCCATGTGTAGTCGGAGGGGACAGTTCTGTCTCTCAATTAGAAGAATAGAAAATCTTCCTGTTCATAGGGGCGCGCCTCGGGAGCGGGACCACCACAGGATCAGAGAAAGCCTGGTGGAGAAGAGAAACAAGGCAGTGAGACAAAAGGACAGGTGCTGTACAGGCTTTTAAATGTTTGAAGCGCCGCATGAACCAAACCGTCGGGTGGGCGATCAAATTGAGCAGGGGGTGGAACTCCCTAGTTTTTTTAAAAATAATAATCCATAACATAATCAAAACATCTGGGGTAAGAAACATACAAAAAAATATCATTTTTGAGTTTTAGAATTCCTTTAAGTTTCCTTCTTCCTGAAATCAACAGAATCGTTTGTGTATTTCAGTATCTTTCTTGACTCCAGAAAATGACAATGGCAGACAAACATCCTCACATGCCCGACTCAGCATATCAAATGACCTTGTAGATCCCATAATTACTGACATGACGTCCTCCTGGCCTTTCACCAGTTTCTTTACTTTACACTCCAGTTTGTTTTTATTATTTTTGGTGTTGTGTGAACTTCACATTTCGCAGTTTGTCGATGTGATGTCTTCTAAATGTCAAGAACTAACTCAAACACCAGTGTGCCTTCAAACTGTCTTCTGTATTTGACGTTCAAGCCCAAAGTCAATCTTGCATCAATTAAATTAAACCTTTCTTTAATTCTTTTTTGTCATCCCTGTTTTTTTAAATCAAATATAAGTTGTGTCATGTGTGGTGTACAGCCCGGACACAGACAGGTAGACATGCTGGTTTCACTAAACACACATTTATTTACAATTATATACAATAAAGTGCAAAAACCCAGTGCCTCAGCGCCAATCACCCCTTTAAGTCCTGGCCGCACAACAGTATGCCTTTTTCAGTCTTCAGACTGCCTCCACTCCTCTCCTCTGAACTCCGTCCACTTCCACCCAGCTCTCGCTATTGAATGGAGGGAGGCGGCCCCTTTTATACACCCCTGGATGGGCTCCAGATGCTTCCTGAGGAGTCTCCACCGACACACCCCCGTGTGGTGGAAGCGCCAGCTGTGTAGCTGGAAGCCCTCCGGGTGTCCCTGCTCCTCTTCCCCCCAGCACTTCCAGGTGTGGCGGAAGTGCTGAGGTCCAAGGCTCCCACGGCATTGGGGCACCTCCTGGTGGTGACCACGGGCCCCTAAAGGGTTGAGCTTCCAAGCCCTCTACCCATGGCCCCAAACACAACCTGGACGGTCTCCCCCTCGTGGTCTGGAGGAGGCACAAGCCCTCCTCCGGGCCTCCTAGGCGTCTTGGCTGGGCCAGCCACGTGCCACACATGAAATATCAAACTATTGTGATGTGAAAATATTAGGAGTCAGAAAGGGAAGGAGAAATCACAAAGTGAACGTGAATTGTGATCTGACCACGCGTGTCCTCTTGTGTGTCCAAACAGAAACAGCTGGGGTTGACACTCAGTGTCATCAAGAGGGGACTTGAGGAGAGAGAAGACACTGAAGGAGACGAGGAGGGCGATGGACATGATGAAGGTGAGTGGAATAGGAAGAAAACACTTCATATCAAAGAGAGGAGAAATAAATGAGAACTTGAAGAGCAGCAGAGCTTCACTGGTGAAGATGAGCAGGACACGAGAAGGGAGAGTTAGAGAAGACGTGTTGTGGTGTCCTTCATGGCCTTCACTGTTGACAGAATCCCAGGTGTTACTCAGTAGAGACTCAGACAGCATCACCCTAAAGTCATCTCATATTCCATCAGCTACTTAAAGGGGACTTAACTCTACTGACAGAAACTCACACTGAAGGTCGACGCTGATGTTCTGAATTAGATCAGAGAGGGCACAACGTCCATTAATGGTCTCAGTTGTTGTTTTTTTAAAAATAACATTGCATACAAGTTCAACTTATAAAAAAATAACTTTTAAAAGTTAAAATAAAAAATAGTTAAAAACAAAAATCAGAAAGTTAAAACAGAAATGTAAACAAACAAAAACAAAATGCAAAAATTAAAAAACTACCAAACATTATTCACACTGCAACCAAGAAAAAGAGAGGAGAGCTGAGAGCTGGGCCAAACTTCCTGATAATTTAGAAAAATAAATAAATAAAAATTCAGAATTTCCTTTTCCCCTGCAATGGATGCTTATTTTAAAGTTTTATTAATTAGATCTTGCCATATTTTAAAATGTTTTTCAACAGATCTAAGTGAGAATTTGTTTTTTTAATGTCCTAACATCAGTTACCCAGTGACTTATCACAGGTGGGCTGAGGGTCCTCAAGTTCAGCAGGACAAGTCAATGAGCTCACAATGTGGTAAAGGCAGTTACAGTCAATGTGTCCTCCTCCACTTTAGGCCTCTCTGATCACTTTGTCACTACTGCTCCTCAGCTTTTTACCAAAGTCTTTAAATTGCTCTGCAGTACTGGTGGTCTGATCCATCCTCTTATAATTGTTAATTTAGAACTGGACACATGTGACAATGACAACTGCATCCTTCCTTCCCTGCTCTTGCAAGGAGCCAATCCACCCAACCAGGAAGGTTTTCCACATGTGCAACAAATGACTCATGAGACTCTTTATATCTGGTGTGAAGCTTCCTGGACAGCAGGCACCTTATACCTCAGATTTACTTCTCACATAGTAACACCCCACCAGGTGTCATCATACAAGTATGAGCCATATTTACAATGCCAAATTAATTAGTAATAATGCAAAGTTCAAAAATGAAGTAGAAATACATCAAACATGGAAATTAGGACTCACAACTCTGAGCTTTACAATGAAAAAGAGATGGAAGAAGGTAAATATGCAAAGAGTTCATGAAATTAAAAAAAATCTGAAGCCCCTTGACCAGCAAGTAGACCCTCTTGTTTGATATCTCCATCTCACAGGTCTGACATGGTGATGTCTGACACCCCAAACTAGAATACCACTAAATCCAGAAATACTTTCAAGCGGGGTCATTTTTGCTAAATCGCTTGTAATTTGACCTCTCCAAATTAGAATCATTGCTGTTATTGAACTATCTGGAGTATAAACACATGTTTGGTCTCTTTGTAAAGGTAACATTCTCTAGTTTCACCCTTAGTAGTCAGAATCACTGTAGGTGTGACTGATCAAAAGTTATGCACATTAGAACTCACAAAAAAAACAAATTTTTTTGTTCTCGCCTAAGTTTTTTTATGAAAATAAAGGAAAATAAAGCTGCAGTAGGTAGGTGAGGACAGAAACACACTATGTACCAACAGAATAACTTGTTGACTACTGACATTTCAAATTTGAAAAGAATACCAGTAAAAATGACATTTTTTACACCAGTTTTTATGTGGGCATGCCCAGGGGGTTTTTAGAGGGACCATTACCCACATTTTGGAACGTATGTTAAAAGTGTAATAACTTTTGAATGCTTCAACCCACAGATATCAATGAGGGCTCTACTGAAAGCTTACACCTAAAGGAATCTATATCTACACACAGTGTCACTCTATTAGTTATGGAAATAATAAAAACAATAAAAAAAATACACATTTCAATATAAAAATAGTCAACACAAGTCTTATGGGCCAAAAATATATATATATATATTTTATTTTTTACTTTTTTTTTTTATAAAATGCACACAAACTATATATATTTCTTTTTTACAAACTGTTACAACACAGCTCAGCGTTTTTCCATGTGCCACTTGATGGCAGCTATCACTAGCAAGCAGAAAGCACAAGGGCGTGGCACATGTCGCTCTCTGCCATTAGACGTCACCTGGGCCGATTGAATACTTTCACGCTGCGTACATGCATCTATTATTTAATCGAGCGTTTATTTACTTTTTCGGTACCTTTATTCATATTTAAAATGTGAAAAAACTTGGCGAAATCACAATAAACAACCACGAACCAACTCTGCAGATTGGCACAAATGCCACCTTCACGCAGCTCCGATCGCTTTGTTTACAAGTTAGTATGGCAAGTTACATATCAAAATGCTCGGCTGCTCATTGGCTGTAAGTTTTGAGTGTCAGTCACAGTGTCCAATCAAACTGGTAGATTCTACCAGAGTTTCGAGTTACTCGTCATCATCCAGGTTTCTGTGACGCTTCGTTGGCTATCACGAGGTGCCAGTCAACCCCAGACCGTAATTGGCCAAGTTAGGTGTCGATCTGAAGCTAACACTTCTGTGTTTCATGCGGTAGCATGGTTATCGCCGACAGAAACAAATTACGTCTGATATGATCAATATAAATGAAAAAAAATTACGTAGGTGGTCTCAAGTTATGAAACGTTTTCTGGAGTTTTTGTCCCTTTGAGGATATATCGTGTGTTTTGGACCTAAATCGTTTTACTGGATTATATTCTCTGGAGCCTTACGGACACAATGGGATCAATACTGCTCAGAAATATTGATGTTTGACTTGCAGGGGGTCTTCAAAGGTAGGCACAGTGAACTCTTAAAAGTATGTACGTCTCTGTATAAAAGGCTTTAGTGTCAGTGCTGTGGTTGTTGTGTGTCAAAATGGTTTATATCATCGGAAAGACGAGACTTTGAAGTTTCATTTGATGGGTAGTATGTCGAGATGCATGGCAAGATGGGCATGCACACATTACTGTAACGTTTTGAACCGCTGTTATGTCCCGGGACCGGTACGGGTGCGCGTTAAGGGGTTAACACAATTACCTTCTAACACACAAGTTAACTCCTCTTTACAAATTCTTTTTGTTCTTCTTCTTCTTCTTCTTTTTTCCTTGTGTGTGTTGTCCTACACCACTCCTAACCTCAGGCTGAGCAGGAGATGTAATTTTTAAAGGCAGACTTTTATATAAACTCGAAGGTCAAATGGAGTCCACACAAGACAGTAGAGGTGTCCCCAGTAGCTCCTGATAGTGGCTCTCAAGATCCTTCATAAGGAAACCTTTCATGACTGTGTATCTCATAAGGTCCTGCAGTTTCCTTAAAAGCAGCATCAGCAGAGTGATGATATTACACGGCATAGTGGAGGGAAAATATTGTATGGGAGTCAGTCTGCAACTGACCTTCCTTCTGCAAATAAAGTACCACCAGTCACTCCAGCCAATTCAAACTGTCCTTCACAACATCAAAATAACAACAAATGTGCCTCATGATTGGTTATTCTTATCAGGTGACTCAATTCTAAATCTTTATCCTATTTATTCAGATGTCTGTGGTAAGAGAGGTGGAAGAAAATGAGAAGAGCTTCACTGCTTTGATACGGTGCATTGAGGAAGCCCACAGGAAACTGACTGAGAGGATCAGAGAACAAGAAAAGAGAGAAATGGAGAAGGTTAAAGGAGTCATGGAGCGACTGGAGAAGGAGATTGAGGAGCTGAAGAGAAGAGAAGCTGAGCTGAAGGAGCTTTCAGAGACCAAAGACCATCTCCACTTCCTGCAGGTGAGAGTGACACTTCACAGGGAGTCTGTGTAGGACCAGAGAACATTTAGAGAGAAATTTAAAAGATCTGAGGAGTTTGTACAACATGACAAGAACAAGCCATTCAGCCCAACACAGATCATCTTTTCATATTTCCTTAACATTTCAACTATTCTTTTTACAAATATCTCAAAGTTGTTTACTTCATGTACAGGACAGACAAATGAATCAACAGCTGTCTGTGTGAAAAAGTGAATTTTTTATGAAGTGTAAAACATGACATCTAATAAAGGATAGTGCCAGCTCTTCTGCCTGGCCACCTTCTGATGTCTCCATCCTTAAACTGATGAGATTAAAATCCTTCAGCATTTCCTCACAGATTAGACCCCACAGTCCAGGCTCATCTCTCATCTTTCTCGTGTGTTTTTCTCTGACACTCCACACAATAGTCCTAATGTCGACTGTGTTTCACAGACAATATGGAGATTCTCTTCTTGATTTACACTCAATCAATCAATCAATCAACATTTATTTATATAGCACATATTCATACAAAAAAAATGTAGCTCAAAGTGCTTTACAAAATGAATAGAGAAATAGAAGACACAATAAAAGATAAACATAAGTCAACATTAATTAACATAGAATAAGAGTAAGGTCCGATGGCCAGGGTGGACAGAAAATACTCAATACATGGTGGTCACTAAATAAGTCAGTTGCCGTAGCTTTCTCTACTTTGTATGGTTGATGATGATGACACAAAGGATCCCAGTATTTCCTTACAAGTCACACGTGTGAGCTGCAGACCTTCAATTTAATAAAAAATTTAAAAGAGAATTCTCCCTACATGTGTTAGTCTTTACATTTAATTTAATTTAATTAAGTTTGTCTCAGAACCATAAAAAGCTGAACGCCTTGTTTTGTGTGCCAAGTCAATTCTGGACCCTCCTGCCCCCTCAGTCCCTTTATCTTGACTCTCCTCTCATGGAGTCCTGTGTGAAAAGCTCATTGATAGTTAAGGTTGATAATCTCTGAAGCTCCACTACACTACACCAAATATTCTCTCCTAAATAACCAACAAGTCAATGACAGACGTTCTCACCATCTAAACCCACGCTGACTGCCCACCACACTGATCCTTCATTCAGAAGAGCCCCCTCTTATCAGCATTACTTACTTTTAAATGTCTCCTTTCTGAAATCTCATCCCCTCTTTTCTCCTGATGCAGACTTTCTCATCTCGCTGTGTCCTTTCTGCTGATGGAGACTCGCTGAGCTTCTCTGTCACCGCTGAGTTCTCATCTGAGGACCTGAGAAAGGAGCTGTCAGGTCTGACAAAGAGTCTGGAGAAGATCAGCCAGTGGGACATCATGACAAGGACTTCATCAGGTAAAGCGTCTGGTGACATTGTGTTTGTTATTGAAGTCCATTAGGAGGACCAGAGTGACAATAAGAGGACACTGAAGAAGGCCTGCTCTTTAACATTTATCTGCCATCCTCAGCTATTTATTATTTTTTTACTATATAGTGCCTTTCACTTTGATTAGCTGAGTGATAACAAACTCTCTAAATAATCAGCTGTGTTTAATCAGATGTTTCAGAGTTTTAACTTGAAATGTTACACTCCTTATCCTTATTCCACATTTTCTCTTAAAAAGTCATTTTTTCACTTAACTTTGAGATTCTTTTTATTTCCTTTGCTTTGCTCACCTTAAGATTAATGAACAGAAATGTGTTTTAAATGGCTAAGCCGGCTCAGAGCACAAATGAATTGTTTATTTGAGATCAGAGAAGACGTTAATGGACTCAAATTGAGCTCAGCGTCAGTGCTTTATAACATCAGAACATCTCAATCTGCTCCTGCTGTCTTCGCTGTCCATTACATTCTGCTGGATGGAGTCCACGTTAAAAGTTCACGTTCATCCATTTTCAGCTGTGGTCCCCCTGGGCTCTCGTGTTTTATATGCCTGCTGTTGTTGGCTCAGAAGTCGTGTCTCCCACCAACATTTAAAAGGAGTTTACACACCAAAAGCATATTATTTGATTTATTTTGGTGGTGAAGATAATCAAATTGGTGGACTGCGTCAGAACTCTGAGTACTTGAGGACCACCTGAACATTTCTGTGAGTGCGGCCTCAGAGTAAAACACACTTTATAAATTATGAATTACGTATATTTACACATAAAGACAGCGATTTGTTTAAAGACATACTAAGGTCAAGCAGCCAAGGGCACAGGGTCCATCCCGGCCGTCCAGCACATTAGACATTTACTGTATGTGTGTATTGTGAAAATAAGCAGAGAGAGTGGGCACAAAGAGTTGGGGTACCACCCTGAAATACCCCGTTTAATGATGAAGATGAAATAAAAAGCACAAAGATGGAGCACAATGATGACGTCTGCTGCAATCAAAGGCAGTCAAGTTAAAGTCACTTGTGAGCTCCGTCTTCCTCAGTCACAGATCTGTAATGAACACCCACTTCTGGTGACATTTTATAGTGGTGTCCTTGAAGAG